>NC_142615.1:60309848-60476515 GCF_059453375.1 Lepisosteus platostomus
GCGCCTGCCACACACCGAACAAACACTGGAGCCATTTCAGCAATTTCCAAAAAACCTGCTCCCCTGCCCACAAGGCTCCGTCTCTTACCCGCTCTCCAGAGCCTGCTGCCTTCTGTGCTGTTCTCTCGGCACCGCTGCAGCGCACACAACTCCTGCAGCGTGGGGAGAAAGTTTCAAACGCTTCGCCGCAGGGAAGGCTCGCTCCGTGCTCACACGTCCTTTCAATGCCAGTTCAACAAGTGCTCCGCATTAGCAGCGTCGGGGCTCCGGCGTGTCGCACCTCACCTCACCTCGCACAGCCCTCTCCTTGAATGTCTGGCGCTGGGCATGCCCCGCTCTCCTCCTGGGTGAATCTATTTTTTAAGAACTTTATTTTCTTTTCACAAAAAAATACAGGACATCACAAATTAGAAAGCTTTACATTAATATACATACTTAAAACAGTATATATGATCACATCTCATTACATTTTGACACGGTACCAGTTACATAGCAACAATTTCTTTTTTTCTGGTGTAAATCACATTCTTTACTTAAACGTGATAATGTTTTCCACAGTTTCTTGAGATATTGACCTATGCTCTCTATTTCCCACAGATTTTCTGCTTCCTCCCTCCTTTCTCTCCACAGATCTCTGAGGTAATAGTTCTCTCGGGTGATGAACAAGGCCAGGCTACCTGCTGCCTTGACTGGGACCTCGATGCCTTTGAACAGCCCCATGTTCCTCACTCTCCACAGGGCGTCTTTCCCACTGTTCACCACGGCCCAGATCCTGTCAAACACGTCAGGAGGAAGTTTGACAGGAGAGATGCCGTTGTAGCGGCAATGCTTGTTAATAAGACAGAATTAAGCGGTGGTATGCTGTCCTAAATGAGGTGACAACTGCTGTTGTCTGCAAAGGGACTTGGACTTTGTTCTAAGCGCAAGGCCGAGGATCCCGTACTCAGAATTCTACCAACGTGAATGCTCCGCTTGATCAACGGCAGCCTACAGTTGGACCCTCGTCGACAACCTGAACAGCTTATTCAGAAGCAGCGCTGGACCGGGAACGAACCAGCTTCTTCCCAGACAAAAGAGTGACTTGTGAGGACTCGCGGTCACACTCTGTGCATAGAGACTTTCTACTAGCCAGCTGGGCTGCTGGTAGATCTCCTCGGAGCAACGACTGCCCTGCGCGCCGCAGTCAGATTCCTCCGCCCGTCCTACTCCGAGCTGTACTTCAACTGGTTGGCCGGTAGCCAGAGGATGCCGGGACAACGCCCATTGGACAACCGCTGGAACATTGGCTGCAACAGAGCCTGTCAGCTGGCTTGGTGTTCGTGCCGGGAAATTCCAAATCCATAAACAGTGGATAAGTAAACCCCATGTTCTACATTATGTCTCGAGAATTCAATTGTACTTCAACACAAGTTGTTATCAATTTAATTCATGAGTAGTGTATTTACTTCCGAGTTTAGAGTAACAGTGGGTAATAACACTGATTAGCAATTTAGTAACCGAACGATATATATTGACATATATTCTCTGTTGTGTATCTCTTTGTGTTGGCATCTCTTCGAGATTATATACCTTGTATATTGATAACCCTCACAGTAAGGTCTGCCGCTCGTATCCAGGCAGACTAGTATATGTTTGGTGCACAATTTATATGAATAAATGTATCTCGTGTATTGAATTGAGAAAACATCAAAAAGCGAAAGAAGAAGCACTAGATATGTTATTCAAACTAGATCGTTTTCCACAGAGCTCAGATGTCAAAGCACAGCAGCAGCTCTCCACAGCGATCCTGTATAGCGCCCTTTCTCCCGCAGCTCCGTCCTCATTGGAAGGAAGCAAGAGTGAAAGGCTGAAGTGAAATAGAGCGGGGACGAAGGCAGTGAAGAGAGAGAACGTGGGAAGAAGAGAAAAACGCAAGGGAAAAAAAGCAGCGTCGTAAAAGAGGTGACGGAGCTGTCCTCTCTATAAGAAGGGTGCCTACGAGCCCTGTTCTAGCTCACGGCCACACCCCCTTGAGCATGCCTGATCTTGTCTGATCTCGGAAGCTAAACAGGGATGGGCCTGGTTAGTACTTGGATGGGAGACCGCCTGGGAATACCAGGTGCTGTAAGCGCAGGAGGCGCCCTATCCCTGCTCGCTTGCTCATTCCCCTGTTCACACGTGCAGTGCGGCTTGTCCTTTACATTAATATACATACTTAAAACAGTATATATGTATATATGATCACAATTTCTTTTTTTCTGGTGTAAATCACATTCTTTACTTAAACATGATAATGTTTTTCACAGTTTCTTGAGATATTGACCTATGCTCTTTATTTCCCACAGATTTTCTGCTTCCTCCCTCCTTTCTCTCCACAGATCTCTGAGGTAATAGTACTCTCGGGTGATGAACAGGGCCAGGCTACCTGCTGCCTTGACTGGGACCTCGATGCCTTTGAATAGCCCCATGTTCCTCACTCTCCACAGGGCGTCTTTCCCACTGTTCACCACGGCCCAGATCCTGTCAAACACGTCAGGAGGAAGTTTGACAGGAGAGATGCCGTTGTAGCGGCAATGCTTGTTAATAAGACAGAATTAAGTGGTGGTATGCTGTCCTAAATGAGGCCCCATCTCACCCTCCATCTCTGTGGTGCAGCCACAGAGAAAGTATTCATGCAGGCTGATTTAAGATGTTTTCTTTTGATAAGGGACAGCTCCCAGATGGGGATGCACTTAGCTAAGCCTGGCTATCATGATCAATGGTCATCCATTGGCGCCTATCTGTCTAGGGAGTGCCAAATGGACATCTGGACTGCATTCCTAAGTGTCAAGAGTAAGTGACGCATATATCACCTTGATCAACCAATCAGGGACTGGCAGGGTGTGGTAATACCACGTGGGTCTCCAATGCCCGCCAAACTCTCAACCAATCAGCACACATCTGGGTCTTGATCAAAAAGGGAGCGCAAGCTCAGTTCTGGGCTCTCCTTGGCCATTTTCGCGCATCCTCAGAGACAATCATGTGACAACAGAGTAAATTATTTTGGCAGTAATTAATTTACACGTGTATAATAAATATAGTAAATATAATAAATTAATTACTGCCAAAATAATTTACTTTGTGCACTGTGCAGAGTGCCGTATACTCCTAGTTGCGGCACACACGATACATACAGTAAAAAGCCTCAGGCACTGTGTTAGATGTGTTTTCGACGTTATATATGCGTTTATTCATGTCGTCAATTTTACGGTTGCAATTCGACGTTGATTATACGTCGAGGCGACGTATATATACGTATAGACGTAATTTCGCCGTAAATATACGTATATTCGACGAATCAATGCCCACAGCTTGGCATACAAGGGTTTTGCAGAGGGGGTCTTGCCACCTGCCTGAAAAAAAACAGTAAAATGTTTGAGTGCCTATAGAGTTTCTATTTTTATTTTCTTGACAAAAGTTGATACCATTTCCTGGACACCCCGTCCCCCATCAGTGCGCGGTGCCCGGGGAAAAATCTGTAGGGGGGCGTCTGAAATTCTGAGGGGGGAGTGATATTTCTGTTGAAACGGAGCTGTACGGTGCAGCTACCCAAATGAAATCTCGCAGCTATGCCATTGATTAGTGCTTCATGATAGAAGATAACGACTAGCAATCTGGTATTTGCGATGAAGTTCAGTTTCACATTTTTCGTCACTCTCACGGTTTGTATTGCCTGGAGCGAAGAGTACCATAAGCGTTCATTTTTGCAGCTACATGGACGTTCTGAATCGTTAAGAAAAAAATGTTGTAAAACCAACAGAAAGCACAGACTGCTATAACTAGTCCTAGTTATATAACGATTTTAAGTATAATGATAAACTAGTGCAAGGAATCGGTCCACCTGAGCAAACAGGATCGTAATGTTGATACTCAATAACGACACTGATATGTGCAGTTCCTGGACGGATAGCCCTCCTGCCCATCAAACAGACTGAGTGACTGTTCGTGTCATTTAGTGTTGTCTGACCATTGACAAAGTACAACTATTTTTTAGGGCGCAAATTAAGTTAGGTAAATCTTTTTGCCCAAAACTGAAGGGGAGATATTCCCCCCTCCCCCCGCGATGCCAGGACTGTCCCCATCCTATTCCAAAATGTCATTATATATAATACCATACAACAGTGACCGATCCTTACTAACTGCATGCGTTAAAATTGCACATCAGCTCATAGCAGGGGGCACATAGCCGCGATGTATTATCAATGTTAAATTTCAACCATAATATCGACAACATTATTAAACGCATACGTTGAGAAAATATCGAACCCAGCATATTTTCCGGTTATATACCACAATGCATTGCTAGTATTCGTTGGTCACCATTTTGGACACGTTTTTCAAACGTAGAAGTATATCTGCAAATATCTCAGCAATCCTCTTTTGACGAGTAAGTATGAACAATAATAATACTATCTGAATACATACAGATCTTTCTTAATATTATTTTGATTAAAATAGTACGTGAATAAGCAAAAAAATGGCACATAAAATAGTGTGAATGGGGAAGATGACACAAAATCGTTTTGCCGTTTCTCTTATTCTTATTCTATGTTGTACTTTCAAACTTTGGGTACTCTTTAATTAGGACAGACTTTATTGCTCAACTGCTATGATGCAAGCCAAATTTTATACATTTATTTCAGCTTTGAGCTTAGTAAACTGTTCATTTTTTAGATTATACTAAAGAAGATATTAATCATCATTTATTTGGGAAGTAATATTATATAATTTTCTCCTAGCTGCGGTGCTGAAGTCCCACCCTACATCAACAGAAAAAGAAATAAAGGAGCACGCAATGTGTTACTTGAAGAATGCATATGCAAGGCAGGGGGCCAGGAGATCTGGACTCTGAAAATAATAGGTTTTTGGTTCTAAATGTTAGGACAATTAGACAGGGTTTGCAAATAGTGGACAAAAATCGTCTTAACTTCCATTGTAATATTTTTTTTTCTTGGAAATATAGAAGTTCTACATTTTAAAATGTATATTTGAATCAAAATGTGGTTTTGAGTTAGTGTGTTAATGTAATTAGTTTTGTGTTTGTCATTACTATACTGTATATTGCCATGTTACCAGAATTTGTAGCTGAAGTTTAAGACTAGTTGTGTTTTTTTATGATTATTGCCCATATGTTGATTGTTGATTGATTGTATACAATGTATAATTTGAAATACGTATGTTTCAGGTGTGAATGTGTATTTTCAGAATAAATTTCTAAACCTAATCATTGGCTTGGTTTACTTGTTTCTACACCTATAAAATCTATCTTTGATGTATAATAGACCTCTACCCATATATGTATAATAGACCTCTAATGTTATCCGTATAATAGACGTCTAAAGTTATCCGTATAATAGACCTCTAACCATATACGTATAATAGACGTCTAAAGTTATACGTATAATAGACCTCTAACCATATACGTATAATAGACGTCTAAAGTTATACGTATAATAGACCTCTAACCATATACGTATAATAGACGTCTAAAGTTATACGTATAATAGACCTCTAACCATATACGTATAATAGACCTCTAAAGTTATACGTATAATAGACCTCTAACCATATACGTATAATAGTCCTCTAAATTTATCCGTATAATAGAACTCCAACCATTTATGTATAATGAACGTCTAAACATAGACGTATAATTGACGTATAACTTTAGACGTATATTAGAATTTCATTCTAGACGAATTGTAGACCACATTTAGACGTCTAAGGTATGCGTTTAATAGACGTATATTATACGTCTTTTGCCCACTGGGTAAGCTGATCACGAGATAGAAAGATCACCCGTTTTTCGCGCATAAAAAGTGGCAATTAACTGGGTGAACTGTTATTAACTGGAGTCAACTGGGTGAAAACACATAATATGAACATGAAACAAAACAAAAAATAAAAATAAGATACAATCTACAGACATTAAAACCGGTGTCATGGAAATATAACTATCAAGGAAGCCACAAGAGAGAGTTCTCACCTGAGTAAGGTCTTTATTTCAAGATTGGGAGCAACCAGAGACTCAATTTGTTACAAGCAGTACAGGGTTTTTATAAGACGTTGCGCTGTAAAAAAGCTCAGCGCTTTGTCCCTTCTAAAACTTCCACTTTCCCAAAGAGAAAACAGATTACATCAAAAAGCGAAAGAAGAAGCACTAGATATGTTATTCAAAGCTTATCAGTTACTTTCAGCTAATTCTAACGACCCATATTGTTTTGGTACATTGTCTTCTAAAGTAACCTAAACAGTGTACTTTGTTGACACACTGTTTTCTAAGATTCTGCACGTACTGTAGCACAGCAATTACATCCTTGAAATATATTATCTAAAAGCCCCAATATATTTCTTTGCAAAGCTCTCTACATTTTAAGAATCAATTTACTTATTAGATTTCCACTTCAAGACTTGTTCGGCTGGCGTTCGGGGAGTCGCGTTTTTCAGAATTGTATTGAGATCGTTTTCCACAGAGCTCAGATGTCAAAGCACAACAGCAGCTCTCCACAGCGATCCTGTATAGCGCCCTTTCTCCCGCAGCTCCGTCCTCATTGGAAGGAAGCAAGAGTGAAAGGCTGAAGTGAAATAGAGCGGGGACGAAGGCAGTGAAGAGAGAGAAAGTGGGAAGAAGAGAAAAACAAAAGGGAAAAAAAGCAGCGTCGTAAAAGAGGTGACGGAGCTGTCCACTCAATAAGAAGGGTGCCAGCGAACCTTGCTCTCGTTTACGGCCACACCCCCTTGAGCACGCCTGATCTCGTCTGATCTCGGAAGCTAAACAGGGATGGGCCTGGTTAGTACTTGGATGGTAGACCGCCTGGGAATACCAGGTGCTGTAAGCTTTTAAGCGCAGGAGGCGCCCTATCCCCGCTCGCTCGCTCATTCCCCTGTTCACACGTGCAGTGCGGCTTGTCCGTCTGTTTATTTGTCAGCTTTGGCGAGACACGGGTGCTTGTGTATTAGCGTGAGCGTTTTTTATTCTGATCATGAACAGTTTTACAAGTCCGCAAAGGATCGAGGAAAGGTTTATCGCCAGCTGAAAAGAGACACAGCGCTTCGGCTGTGGAGACTTGTTCGGCTGGCGTTCGGAGAGTCGCGTTTTTCAGAATTGTATTGAGATCGTTTTCCACAGAGCTCACATGTCAAAGCACAGCAGCAGCTCTCCACAGCGATCCTCTATAGCGCCCTTTCTCCCGCAGCTCCGTCCTCATTGGAAGGAAGCAAGAGTGAAAGGCTGAAGTGAAATAGAGCGGGACGAAGGCAGTGAAGAGAGAGAACGTGGGAAGAAGAGAAAAACGCAAGGGAAAAAAAGCAGCGTCGTAAAAGAGGTGACGGAGCTGTCCTCTCAATAAGAAGGGTGCCAGCGAGCCTTGCTCTCGCTTACGGCCACACCCCCTTGAGCACGCCTGATCTCGTCTGATCTCGGAAGCTAAACAGGGATGGGCCTGGTTAGTACTTGGATGGGAGACCGCCTGGGAATACCAGGTGCTGTAAGCTTTTAGGCGCAGGAGGCGCCCTATCCCCGCTCGCTCGCTCATTCCCCTTTTCACACGTGCAGTGCGGCTTGTCCGTCTGTTTATTTGCCAGCTTTGGCGAGACACGGGTGCTTGTGTATTAGCGTGAGCGTTTTTTATTCTGGTCAGGAACAGTTTTACAAGTCCGCAAAGGATCGAGGAAAGGTTTTTCGCCAGCTGAAAAGAGACACAGCGCTTCGGCTGTGGAGACTTGTTTGGCTGGCGTTCGGACAGTCGCGTTTTTCAGAATTGTATTGAGATCGTTTTCCACAGAGCTCAGATGTCAAAGCACAGCAGCAGCTCTCCACAGCGATCCTCTATAGCGCCCTTTCTCCCGCAGCTCCGTCCTCATTGGAAGGAAGCAAGAGTGAAAGGCTGAAGTGAAATAGAGCGGGGATGAAGGCAGTGAAGAGAGAGAACGTGGAAAGAAGAGAAAAACGCAAGGGAAAAAAAGCAGCGTCCTAAAAGAGGTGACGCAGCTGTCCTCTCAATAAGAAGGGTGCCAGCGAGCCTTGCTGTCGTTTACAGCCACACCCCCTTGAGCACGTTTGATCTCGGAAGCTAAACAGGGATGGTCCTGGTTAGTACTTGGATCGAGACCGCCTGGGAATACCAGGTGCTGTAAGCTTTTAAGCGCAGGAGGCGCCCTATCCCCGCTCGCTGGCTCATTCCCCTGTTCACACGTGCAGTGCGGCTTGTCCGTCTGTTTATTTGTCAGCTTTGGCGAGACACGGGTGCTTGTGTATTAGCGTGAGCGTTTTTTATTCTGATCAGGAACAGTTTTACAAGTCCGCAAAGGATCGAGGAAAGGTTTATCGCCAGCTGAAAAGAGACACAGCGCTTCGGCTGTGGAGACTTGTTCGGCTGGCGTTCGGAGAGTCGCGTTTTTCAGAATTGTATTGAGATCGTTTTCCACAGAGCTCAGATGTCAAAGCACAGCAGCAGCTCTCCACAGCGATCCTCTATAGCGCCCTTTCTCCCGCAGCCCCGTCCTCATTGGAAGGAAGCAAGAGTGAAAGGCTGATGTGAAATAGAGCGGGGACGAAGGCAGTGAAGAGAGAGAATGGTGGAAGATGAGAAAAACGCAAGGGAAAAAAAAGCACCGGGGTAAAGTTAGCTCGAAGTTCGAAAACGATTTTGGCACGGCTGTAGCGCTTTCACGAAACCTCTTAGAGTTGCGAGAATGCTTGTTTTGTGTATAAAATACATTGTGGATGCTTTCTCAGCCTTTACTCTGTCGTTTTTATGACATTTTTTTGACCAAGCACGAATATTCTTTTGTCCATATCTTCGCGATGGAAGCACAGAACGCTGTCAAACCAAATGCATTTTAAAGACCACGACTTGTGGATATTTCCACACCCTTTATATCAAACTATCAGTGAGCTAATTATCTTTTTTAAAACCTCCGGTTTTTCATCGATGCGTAATTACGCACGAACTGGAACCCGGGGGACCGCTGTGTGCACACGTTCACAACGCGAGAAATACTGTTCAATACGGCTTCGTGCGAAAAACCGGTATATGACCATAGGAAGCAGAACAGCGCGGTCTCCAATTACCCAGACTGTAAGCACGGGAATAAAGCTTTGTTTGATTTCTGAAACCCTTCCTTTACGTCCTGTTTTCATTCAGGTAAGGGTCAACTATATTGAAAATACTACTGACAGCAGGAAGATAAAAATATTCTTTACTCAGCAGCTTATTAAAAACAGCTCCCATGATGTTCATACCGACTTTTTACACAGAACACTGACACAGCTTTGTGTTCTGAATCTCTTTTTCTCTTGCTTTTATTTAATGTGGCACAATGCACTGGGATAGGGGTATTCTGTTCACAAACCAATAGCATTTAAACCACAGCACCCACAATGCTGCAGGTAAGTGTTTTGCACACTAAGCAGGTCATCTGACTATTCCCAGCTTTGTTTTGGGTTATGGAACCTTTATTTTTTTATGATTTTCTGAAGATAACACTACAGGTAATACACTGGGACGGGTGGGTCGTCTTCATGGCTCAATAGCATTTCAAATACAGCACCCACACTGCTGAAACCAAGTGTTTTACACACCAGACAGGCCCCCAAACCTCATACAACCTTACTGTGGCTGTGGCCCCTTTCTTTAATTTTTTATGATTTTCTGAAGATTACACTACAGGTAATACACTGGGACAGGTGGGTCGTCTTCATGGCTCAATAGCATTTCAAATACAGCACCCACTCTGCTGAAACCAAGTGTTTTACACACCAGACAGGCCCCCTAACTTTATATAACCTTGCTGTGGCTGTGGCCCCTTTCTTTAATTTTTTATGATTTTTTGAAGATAACACTACAGGTAATACACTGGGACAGGTGGGTCGTCTTCATGGCTCAATAGCATTTCAAATACAGCACCCACACTGCTGAAACCAAGTGTTTTACACACCAGACAGGCCCCCTAACTTTATATAACCTTGCTGTGGCTGTGGCCCATTTCTTTAATTTTTTATGATTTTTTGAAGATAACACTACAGGTAATACACTGGGACAGGTGGGTCGTCTTCATGGCTCAATAGCATTTCAAATACAGCACCCAAACTGCTGAAACCAAGTGTTTTACACACCAGACAGGCCCCCTAACTTTATATAACCTTGCTGTGGCTGTGGCCCCTTTCTTTAATTTTTTATGATTTTTTGAAGATAACACTACAGGTAATACACTGGGACAGGTGGGTCATCTTCATGGCTCAATAGCATTTCAAATACAGCACCCACACTGCTGAAACCAAGTGTTTTACACACCAGACAGCCCCCAGAACCTTATACAACCTTTCTGTGGTTGTGGCCCCTTTCTTTATTTTTTTAATAAGAATTTTAGTTTTTCAATATGGCACCATTAGACAGGCGGTACATGGGGATTGGGGGGTGCTATTCATGAGTCAATAGCTCTTCAAGCACAACAGCCACAGTGCTGCAACCAGGTGTTTTACACCAGACATTTCCCCTAACCTTATACAACCTCGCTTTGAGTTGTGGAACATTTATTTATTTTTTAATTGTTTTTTTGACTGTAATCAAGTGTTGTGCTCACTAGGCAGGCCTCCTGACCTTTCACAGTCATGTTTTGTTGTGTGCAACTTTAATTATCTTTTTAGGATTTTTTGAACATGGCAACTTCCACCGAGACGGGTGGGGGGTGTGGGGGTGCTCTTCAATAGCTTTTTCATCTATACACACAAACGGATGTAACCAAGACACTCAGAACCTGTCACGCAGGGGCTGACTGCTGAGGATAGGGATCCAATGCGGTGCCCTTGGTAGGGTTGGCGCGAGACGCAGGCGTAGTCGGAGTAAACAGGCAGGGGCCCGAGTCCGGGAAGGCGTAGTACAGGCGTAGGCACAGAATCGACAGGCGAAGGCGTAGTCGAGGGACTGGCAGGGGTCGGAGTCCGGGAAGGCGTAGAAGTTGCGTCGGTAGGCAGAGGCGTAAATGAAGAGACAGGCTGGGGTCAGGATCCGAGAAAGCGTAAAACAGGCGAAGGTACAAAATCGAGTGGCTAAAGCAGTTGTCGGAAAAGCGGGGTCGAGGTCCAGGGGAGAAGTCATAGTAAGGCAAAGGCGTAGTTAGTAGGTAAGCTCCGGGAGAGAATCTCAATCGTGAGCAATGACCGGGGGACAGATGAGGGTTTAAGTAGAGGACTGATTGACATGTGCACGTTTGGTATGGGGAGAGCTCGAGGGAATGCGGGAGCGCTTGCCTGCGTGAGGGAGATTCATGACAGAACCAACAGAATCAACCTGAACTCATAGAAAAACAAGAATGCCCCCGAGACACCTGAATCCCCCTCCTGGACCACTCTGGTATCAACACCCCCAAACCCATCCATACCAGCTTACAAGATTCAGAATCGGTGCAACCCTCCAACCTGGGCCAAGAGCAGGATGGGACAAGAACCTGCACCACACTACGTACACAGGTTTGTATTTTTGGCTGAAGATGAAAATGTCTAACATAGATTGTTTTGGTTCTAGCAAACAATAAAAATAGTTGTTAAAATCCAAACACACATAATGAGATCACTCTCTGTCAGTATGTGTAACATTCTGGGTCTGGGCTCCTCTGTATTTGGGCTAAAGAGAGTTCAACAACATTTATTAAATGCACTGACATCATAATCTGACAAGATCCATTGTTTAGGGGAGACTTGACCACCCACTGTCCCCCTGGTATCGTGAAGCTCATTGTCCTTTAGCTTTCCAAAACCAGAATCACTTGGGACTCCGGGGGGATCGGTGTATGCAAAATATGAATTCCTTATGCAAGAAATTGTATATGGTCAATATAGCGATCATATCTTATCAGCAGATGGTAATCTCCAAGGAACAAGTAATAGGTTTATTCCACGCTGAAAAATGATCAAATGATTGATGAACCCAAGTGATTTGAAAGAAATGTTAAACAACTCAAAGCGAGGTTGTATAAGGTTAGGGGAGCTGTCTGGTGTGTAAAACACCTGGTTGCAGCACTGTGGCTGTTGTGCTTGAAGAGCTATTGACTCGTGAAGAGCACGATGTACTATCCCCATGTACCGCCTGTCTAATGGTGCCATATTGAAAAACTCATAAAAAAATAAAGAAAGGGGCCACAACCACAGCAAGGTTGTATAAGGTTCTGGGGGCTGTCTGGTGTGTAAAACACCTGGTTTCAGCAGTGTGGCTGTTGTATTTGAAATGCTATTGAGCCATGAAGACGACCCACCCGTCCCAGTGTATTACCTGTAGTGTTATCTTCAGAAACTCATTACAAAATAAAGAAAGGGGCCACAGCCACAGTAAGGTTGTATGAGGTTTGGGGGCCTGTCTGGTGTGTAAAACACTTGGTTTCAGCAGTGTGGGTGCTGTATTTGAAATGCTATTAAGGCATGAAGACAACCCACCCATCCCACCTGTAGTGTTATCTTCAGAAAATCATAAAAAAATAAAGGTTCCATAACCCAAAACAAAGCTGGGAATAGTCAGATGACCTGCTTAGTGTGCAAAACACTTACCTGCAGCATTGTGGGTGCTGTGGTTTAAATGCTATTGGTTTGTGAACAGAATACCCCTATCCCAGTGCATTGTGCCACATTAAATAAAAGCAAGAGAAAAAGAGATTCAGAACACAAAGCTGTGTCAGTGTTCTGTGTAAAAAATCAGTTTGAACATCATGGGAGCTGTTTTTAATAATCTGCTGAGTAAAGAATATTTTAATCTTCCTGCTGTCAGTAGTATTTTCAATATAGTTGACCCTTACCTGAATGAAAACAGGACGTAAAGGAAGGGTTTCAGAAATGAAACAAAGCTTTATTCCCGTGCTTACAGTCTGGGTAATTGGAGACCGCGCTGTTCTGCTTCCTATGGTCATATACCGGTTTTTCGCACGAAGCCGTATTGAACAGTATTTCTCGCGTTGTGAACGTGTGCACACAGCGGTCCCCCGGGTTCCAGTTCGTGCGTAATTATGCATCGATGAAAAACCGGAGGTTTAAAAAAAGATAATTAGCTCACCGATAGTTTGATGTAAAGGCTGTGGAAATATCCACAAGTCGTGGTCTTTAAAATGCTTTTGGTTTGAAGGCGTTCTGTGCTTCCATTGCGGAGATATGGACAAAAGCATATTCGTGCTTGGTCAAAAAAATGTCATAAAAACGAAAAAGTAAAGGCTGAGAAATCATCCACAATGTATTTTATACACTAAGCAAGTGTTTTTGTAACTCTAAGAGATTTCGTGAAAGCGCTACAGGCGTGCCAAAATCGTTTTCGAACTTCAAGCTAACTTTACCCCGGTCTTGGACCGAAGCAAGAGTGAAAGGCTGAAGTGAAATAGAGCGGGGACGAAGGCAGTGAAGAGAGAGAACGTGGGAAGAACGTGGGAAGAACGCAAGGGAAAAAAAGCAGCGTCGTAAAAGAGGTGACGGAGCTGTCCTCTCAATAAGAAAGGTGCCAGCGAGCCTTGCTCTCGCTTACGGCCACACCCCCTTGAGCACGCCTGATCTCGTCTGATTTCGGAAGCTCAACAGGGATGGGCCTGGTTAATACTTGGATGGGAGACCACCTGGGAATACCAGGTGCTGCAAGCTTTTAAGCGCAGAAGGCGCCCTATCCCCGCTCGCTCGCTCATTCCCCTGTTCACACGTGCAGTGCGGCTTGTCCGTCTGTTTATTTGTCAGCTTTGGCGAGACACGGGTGCTTGTGTATTACCGTGAGCATTTTTTATTCTGATCAGGAACAGTTTTACAAGTCCGCAAAGGATCGAGGAAAGGTTTATCGCCAGCTGAAAAGAGACACAGCGCTTCGGCTGTGGAGACAAGCCGCCCAGCCCTGTGGTTGAAGCCGATACCCCGGCTTCTCTCCAGACACAGCTGGGTGAGCTCCTCCAGTCAGTACAGGGGGCTCTACTGTACACAGAGGGCGGCGGGGGTGTGGAACAACTCCTTTGTTCGGGGCCTTGGGGCATTCTTGTTGTGAAAGGCGCTATATAAAAAAAACTGAATTGAAATTGAATCTTACAGGATGGGGTTTTTCAGAGATCTTGTCAGAGATCTTGTCTGACGTGCCCGTTTCAAAAACGTAACGACACTCCTCACGTCCGAGCGCCGCCGGTCTGTGACGTAACGTATCCTTACACAACCATGACGGTTTCATCATGGACAGCACGAAAGCCCGAAAAGTGGTTGACGTTTTAATTTGGCAACGCCACGATGGATCCCAGTTTTTTTTTAATTTTGGAGGCCAAAAAGGACAAAAAAGGAAACGTCCGGAGTGGATCGATGGTCATCTCTGCGGTTGTTCTGATGTTCTGAAAAAACAAAACAAAAAAAAAAACGGCTCGTTTGCCCGGTCGTGTCGTGTTTCCACACCCCACGCAAATCAACTTCTCTTCGCCCCCGGGGGCTCGTCGCCCGCCGCACCCCTCTCACGTGATAGGGGCTTCCCCCGGCTGTGACGTACTTACCCTACCCCCTTCGGCCAACGTCATACCGAAGGTCGCGCTTCGGGCCGCGGCGATGTTGATGGACTGTCTTGTAGCGTGAGAAGGGTTTAAATTTCGACTTAAGGAGTTGGCCATCGTTATATTTCGCGAGGTATCATACGGGGAGAAAAAGAACATTTATATTTATCAACCTACTAGTAATACTGGGTGGATGTCACGTTCCCCAAAGTTCAGTGCCTCTCTCTAATAAAGTAGAAACGTGACATTGAACTCCGTTCGAAACGGGAGAAATCACCAGGACACGATACAACTGACGTCCGGAAAAGAAAAAAAGAGCTCCTATTCCCATTTGTAATGACCCCGTCGTGTTTTTCCCGGTGTGCGCTCATCTTTCGGAGACCCTTTTCTCTCTGGTGTGTGTCGTTTTGGGTGGTGGTGGGGGGGTGCATCGGGGATACTGCGCCCCGAGGGGATAACCTCTCACCTTGCTCCAGACGAAGGGAGAAGAGCTGTACCTTCACGAGTCCGGGTTGTGAAAACTTCTTCTGGCAGTTCAAAACGTTTCGAAGAGACTACAGCGCTACCCTGTTTTCCATTTCTATCGTGTATTATTATACAGTCATAAGTATCTGTACTGATCACAGATCCCCCTCTCACTACCAGGACTGAAGCCCAGTGCAGCACGAATAATAATAATAATTAATAAGTCTGGACTCTCCACTCAGAGCTCTTCCCAGGTCAGGGGGATCCCCTCCAGCCCCCCCAGTGTGCAGCCCCTACCTGGATGATGCTCCAGTCCGCTCAGCACACAGCAGCTCTCAGTGGGGAGGAGAGCAGAGGGATGGAGCCAGTTCAGAGAGGGGGGGTGATAAGGAGGCCATGATGGGTCAAGACCAGGGGGGGAATCAGGCCAGGACACTGGGGTAACACCCCTACTCCTCTCCAGAAACACCCCGGGATTGTTAATGAGCACAGAGAGTCAGGACCTCGGTTTGACATCTTATCCGAAGGACGGCGCCTGTTTACAGTCCAGTGTCCCCCGTCACTATACTGGGGCATTAGGACCCACATGGACCACAGGGTGAGAGTTCCCCCTGCTGGCCCCACTCACACCTCTCCCAGCAGCAACCTCAGTTTTTCCCAGGAGTCTCCCCTCCAGGTACTGACCAGGCTTCTACCTGCTGGGCTCCAGTGGGGAGGGGGCTGCTAGCTGGGAGCTGCAGGGTGAGATGGCTGCTGGGCAAACGATTGCTAAAGAGCTTCCTAGGACACCCTGGAGTTCGTGGTCAACTTCCTTCTCTTCAGACGGAGGTGGCTTGAAATCTGTCTCGTTTCAAGGAGTATTGGACACGATGCCCCCCCTGCTTTAGCCCCGCTAACTGGTGGCACGCCGACAACGAGGGCTCTCGGCCTCAATCCATCAACCACAAACTCTCCGGGATGAAAGAGAAAGACAGACCCTGTTCGTTCGTTTCGGGGGGGGGAGGGAAAAAACCAAAAGCTTTTTTTAAAAAACATTTTAATGATGCTTAACAAAAGAACAAAAATTACAATACAGATTAATGTCAAGGGACACCCCCCCCCCCCCCCCATCTTACGATCATCACAGGACCTTAAAATAATACTTAATAATACAAGGTCATGCAGACGATCTGAGGACTCAGGTGGAGATAATGTGAAAGTTTTCCACAGTCCAGTCTGGGGTCCCTCAGCTTCAGTCCAGACTGGGGTCCCTCAGCTTCAGTCCAGACTGGGATCTGGGGTCCCTCAGCTCCGGTCCAGTCCAGTCTGGGGTCCCTCAGCTCCGGTCCAGTCCAGTCTGGGGCCCCTCAGCTCTGGTCCAGTCCAGTATGGGGCCCCTCAGCTCCAGTGCAGTCCAGTCCAGTCTGGTGTCCCTCAGCTCCAGTGCAGCCCAGTCTGGGGTCCCTCAGCTTCGGTCCAGCACAGTCTGGGGTCCCTCAGCTTCGGCCCAGCACAGACTGGGGTCCCTCAGCTTCGGTCCAGCACAGTCTGGGGTCCCTCAGCTTCAGTCCAGACTGGTGTCCCTCAGCTTCGGCCCAGCACAGACTGGGGTCCCTCAGCTTCATTCCAGACTGGGGTCCCTCAGCTCCAGTGCAGTCCAGACTGGGGTCCCTCAGCTTCGGTCCAGCACAGACTGGGGTCCCTTAGCTTTGGTCCAGTCCAGTCTGGGGTCCCTCAGCTTCGGTCCAGCACAGCCTGGGGCCCCTCAGCTCCAGTCCAGTCCAGTCTGGGGCCCCTCAGCTTTGGTCCAGCACAGTCTGGAGTCCCTCAGCTTCGGTCCAGCACAGACTGGGGTCCCTCAGCTTTGGCCCAGCACAGACTGGGGTCCCTCAGCTTCGGTCCAGCACAGACTGGGGTCCCTCAGCTTCGGTCCAGCACAGTCTGGGGTTCCTCAGCTCCGGTCCAGTGCAGTCTGGGGTCCCTCAGCTTCGGTCCAGCACAGTCTGGGGTCCCTTGGCTCCAGTCCAGTCCAGTCTGGTGTCCCTCAGCTCCAGTCCAGACTGGTGTCCCTCAGCTTCGGCCCAGCACAGACTGGGGTCCCTCAGCTTCGGTCCAGACTGGGGTCCCTCAGCTCCAGTCCAGTCCAGTCTGGTGTCCCTCAGCTCCAGTGCAGCCCAGACTGGGGTCCCTCAGCTTCAGTCCAGCACAGTCTGGGGTCCCTTAGCTTTGGTCCAGTCCAGTCTGGGGTCCCTCAGCTTCGGTCCAGCACAGCCTGGGGCCCCTCAGCTCCAGTCCAGTCCAGTCTGGGGCCCCTCAGCTTTGGTCCAGCACAGTCTGGAGTCCCTCAGCTTCGGTCCAGCACAGACTGGGGTCCCTCAGCTTTGGCCCAGCACAGACTGGGGTCCCTCAGCTTCGGTCCAGCACAGACTGGGGTCCCTCAGCTCCAGTCCAGTCCAGTCTGGTGTCTCTCAGCTCCGGTCCAGTGCAGTCTGGGGTCCCTCAGCTTCGGTCCAGCACAGTCTGGGGTCCCTTGGCTTCAGTCCAGTCCAGTCTGGTGTCCCTCAGCTCCAGTCCAGTCCAGTCCAGTCCAGTCCTTGGTGGGGAAGGCGACTCCGATCTTAGCTGGCACAGAACCAGGAAAGGAACCTGGAAAGAATATTGTTATTGCAGGTGTGAGGGACACAGACACGGACATCACCATGACATCAAACAGCAAGAGAAGACTCCTCCTTGAATCACAGACACGACCGGGCGGCGTCCCCCTGTCTGCTCACCTGCACCTCCTCTTCTTCTTCTTGTCCTTCCCGGCAGCCTGCTCCTCCTCTCCCTCGCTCTTCCTCTCCTGACACACGGTCTCCGCCGCCTCCATCGGCTCGTCCTTATCATCTGTCTCCACCGACATGCAGCTCAGGGACTTTAAAAAGACGCACCAGCACTTCTGAAGCAGAGACAGGAGAGTCACGTTAAGAGTCGGACTGGACACTCCAGGACATGAACACTGCACTGAGAGAGAGAGGGGTTCATACACACACACTGACTGGACACTCCAGTACATGAACACTGCACTGAGAGAGAGAGGGGTTCATACACACACACTGACTGGACACTGGACAGGAGTAAAGAGAGGATCAGAGCATTACCCACCTTCTTTTTCTTCTGTCTCACAGGAGGTGGTGATTGGACCTCCTCCAGCTGGAGTCCGAGGAGGGAGAGAGGGGGCAGGAGAGGGACAGCACAGGGAGAGAAAGAGAGAGACAGGTGAGTCAAGTGTCCCAAGAGTACAGAGACTCTGCTGAGATCACACTCGCAGTGAGTGAGCCTGGGTGTAGCCCACTAATACTGACCCACTGTACACCATAGGACAGAGAAGAGGAGGAGGAGAGAGACACACTGCCTGGACACCACAGGACAGAGAGGAGGAGGAGAGAGACACACTGACTGGACACCACAGCACAGAGAGGAGGAGGAGAGAGACACTGACAGACAGGGCTGACAAGACAGACAAGATGGCGAAACTCCACCACAGACAGGACAGGAGGCAGGGTGGGACCAGCACTGACCTTCTTCCTCTCTCCTGCCGGAGGAGCTGTCTCCACCTCCTCTTCCTCCTGCAAGTCAAGAGACAGGCTGAGAGAGAGACGGGCTGGTGGGACATCGGCGAACAGAGTTGAAGGCAGAGAGCCGGGGAGACAGGCCCAGCTGGGACAACGCAGGACAGACAGAGAGACAGACAGAAAGGAAGGAGAGAGAGACACAAAGATGAAGGCACAGAAAGACAGCAGGCAAAGAGAAAGATTGAGATTGAGGGACAAACAAACCGAGAGAGAGAGCGGAAGGAGAGAGAGAGAGGAAGGAGAGAGAAGGACAGACAGACTGACAGACGGGGCTGAAAGAGAGAGAGACAGAGAGGCAGGGACAATAATTTGGTTTCGAAATTTATTCTGAAAATATACAATCATTCACTCCTGAAAAATATCGAGTTCAAATTATACATTATGTACAATATTGTAATCAACATATGGCTAATCATCAAAAATAAAAAAAAAAACTGTACTGGGGGACACAGCTGGCTGTGCTGTTCTGGACAGAACACACTGAGGTCCAGTTTCCACCTCCTGCAGGATCAAACAGCACCTCCACTGGCTCTCCAGTGAACAGAGGGACAGACAGAGAGGCTTCAGGCTGCAGGGTGACATTGTCTCTGTGAGCTGAAAGACAATCAGGACAGAGGATGATATAAGAACACACTCTGTCAAGAATATAGAGCCCTCTAGTGATCCTACTGTAGACCTGCTCACCACCCACAGTGACGATCACAGTGCTGATACTGCTTCCATTAAGGTCCCTCACTGTGTAGTTGCCCTGATCAGCTGGAGTGAGGGAGCGGAGTGTCAGAGAGCTGTTCTGCACTGACACTCACTGTTCGTACCTGGGGCCAGGGAGCCCTGCGCTGCTCAGTAAGACTATACGATTCTGGACAGATCGTGCAGGATCAAACAGCACCTCCACTGGACCAGCAGTGTGGAGGGGGGAGACAGAGAGGCACCAGGCTGCAGGCTGTGGACTTCTGAGTGAGCTGAAAAGGGACAGGTAGAAACATGTTGAATATTTAGTTTTACAACAATACCTTGAGTTTGGACTGCGATCAGCTTCATTTTGTATTTCAGCTGTGAAAATGCAATTTCAAAAATGCACGCCACAGTCATGTTAGGTTCAAGTTACAGTTGCATCACAACTCAATACATTTGCAATTCACTTCTGAGATAATTGTTCCTGGTGTTTGTGTTGTGTATGCCTTGCAATGGAGGGGTGAGAAATAATGGACTTATTACATTATAATGAATAATAATTGCTTACACTTATAAAGTGCTTTTCTGGACACTCCACTCAAAGCGCTTTGCAGGACATGGGGACTCCCCTCCACCACCACCAATGTGCAGCATCCACCTGGATGATGGGACGGCAGCCATAGTGCACCAGAACGCTCCCCACACACCAGCTATGAGTGGGGAGAAGAGCAGAGTAATGAAGCCAATTCATAAATGGGGGTTATTAGGAGGCCATGATTGGTAAGGGTCAATGGGAAATTTGGCCAGGACACTGGGGTAAAACCCCTACTCTTTTCGAGAAACACCCCGGGATTTTTAATGACCACAGAGAGTCAGGACCTCGGTTTTACGTCTCATCTGAAGGACGGCACCTGTTTACAGTTTTTCCAGTGTCCCCGTCACTATACTGGGGCATTAGGACCCACATGGACCACAGGGTGAGAGTTCCCCCTGCTGGCCCCACTAACACCTCTTCCAGCAGCAACCTTAGTTATTATTGTGAAGAATGAAAGAATATTAGGAACATGAAAAGGTTGAATGTTTTAAATGCATTTTTTTACTGAAACATCCGCTACAGAGATGCGCACACACGTCATTACAAACGCACACCCGCACAGAGACGTCCTCAAGCGCCTTGTTCACAATTATGGGCTCCAATAGGAACAAAAAACGCCAGCCTGACAACTCGAGCATTCAAACCAAGAACCCAACACGTACTTACGTTGGCAGCCTGTGCAGAAAAGCAGAAAGAACCACAAGCCTTCTCTATTGGGAGGAAAAACACACACTCCCTCTCTCACACTCCTGATTTCCTTAAATAGCTCATTCTTCATCTCTGGCTCCTACATACAGTATAGCAGCGCTCAGTCTGCTTTGAATAAGCCATAAATCTAAGATTTGTTTTATCTGTTCCTCTTGTCTAGGCCTAGAGCTGCTTTTCATAAAAGAGCTGTTTGCATAAATAGCTAGGGTTACAGCTGAAGACACCAGCTTCATCCCCCAGTGTGTTATACGTCGGGAGCAAGAGAAGAGGGCCAGGCCGTGCCTTTTCATAGATTTTTCTTCTGAAAAGTCGGGTTCTCGGAGGCAGATTTAGCCCCTCATGCAGTGTAGAGAGATAGACACGCCCGCGCTCACACAGTTAGAGCTGCACCCTCACACAGAGTCAGACCCGCACAGACACGTCCTCTTGTTTAAACAAATACACAAACCTGACGGCGCTCACAATGATCCAGACACACACACACACACACACACACACACACACACACACGACATCAGTAGTCACTCTCGCACACTGGACCCCAGCTCAGTCCTCACCTCCAGCTCCTGCAAACCGCTTCGAACAAACTGCATTAAGAAAATTAGGTTGCGTTCCGATAGCAGGCCATCCTGGGCACCAGTGTGAGTTACACACTCATTTGTAAAAGCCCTTCCGCATCGTCGGGCATGCTTCACAGTGCTGGACCTGGGGTGTGGGTGCTGTCTGTGTGGAGTTTGCATGTTCTCTCCCGGGTCTGTGGGGGTTTCCTCCAGGTGCTCCAGTTTCCACCCACAGTCCAGGGACAGGCTGCCACTTTCACTGGGCAGTGCACCGTCACCGTGGCAGCATGGCGGGTCGGATCTGATTTCAGTCTATTTCCTTTTTTAGAGATCTTGTAACCAGGACCTGTTCACTGCCACGACGGACAGGGAAATGCGTCATCACTGGACATCCTCTTACCTCCTGTGGCAAAGGGCAGCTGATGAAGCTTTGTGCTCGCCAGATCATGGCAATCGCCACTCCACCCTGATCCTGGCTCAGCACAGGGCACCTGGGTTCACTCCCTTCAGACTAAAGGTCTTTTTAAAAAAAAGAGGAGTCCTTACCTCTTAGTAATGTGAGCGCTGACCGTCTCTCCTACCGATGGGAAGTTCTGCGCCTTCTGGAGCATCCGCCGACTAAGCCAAATTCGTTGTAACAGAAAGAATAAGGTTCTGGATCCCGAGATGACGTAAAACAGATGAGTGTATTGCATGCAAGGAACAATAAAGCCGAAGTCTTGTTTCCCGCAAGAAACAACAAAACCGAAGTATTGTTCGATGTGCCGGTACAAACTTTTAGGTTATATAGTCCTTCCTTGCTGCTTCAGACGTCATTCGGTGTTATGGTAAGGGGGGGGGGTCATGGTATTTGGCCAGTTAAGAGACCCTGGCCAAATGGTCAGTTTAAGATTATGCCCCCTCGCATCTGGAATCCTTATCAGTTAACCCCCTTTCCTGCCATAAACCCCTGTACTTAGAAGTCTAATTTTCAGGCAGAACTGACTTAAGTTAACCCTATTTACATCTTGTCTCTTACTTCAGCCCTCTTCCATTTGCTAGTTAAAAGTTGTTCAACCCATTTGTATGCGACAAAAGAATCCGGTCTGTTTCCACCCGGTTTCGAACCGAGGGCCTTTCGCATGCGAGGCGAACATGATAACCACTACACTACAGAAACGGTGGTAAGACGTGCCCAGCGGCCCAGTGCTGAGCTTCGCCAATGCGTTTCAGCTGCTTCCAGTGCCTTTATTGGAGTGCGCTGATGGACCGTGCTCTCTCTCCAGAGACCAGCACGCCTGTCATGGATGGAGCAGGAAAGGCGGCGCCACATTCTACAGCCCTTTCCACGCAATCGACGAAATCGGGCTACTGAAGTGGAGAAAATCGCCTCTCCAGAAAGTGCAAATATCATCTTGGAGAGTATAAATCCTATTGCCGAAGGTCAGCCCTGTCTACCAGAGTAACCCTCCCACCTCCTGCAGCGATGATCAGCTCGTCTCACACGCGAGAAGTCTTCTGTTGGAAACAAGCGCCTCCTCTTCTCGCGCGTTTTGCACGTTCGAGTGGTTTTAATGCGGCTCCTTCGTACACGGTGCTGATCTTTTGGAAAGCAGGAGGCAAATCTGACACATTCCCATACCGGGAGTATGGAGTTTTCAACCCGGGGCGCCTGGGAGAAAACCAGGAATCCTAACCGCTAGACCATATGGGAGCACACAACCCCGCTGTTCCGGGCATCATGCAAGCAAACTACATAAATATGAGAAAACACGCAAGAGAGTTGTCACTCAGAGTGTCGAAGGGTCGATGTATACTGGGGCTCAGTTGAAATGCAACGTCAGGACTTTTCCGAATTATGTCACACGAAGAGAGCACAGCCTTTTCCGCCCTGCCACGTGTGTATCGGTAACTTGCCGTGATCGTATAGAGGTCAGTACTTTGCGTTGTGGCCGTCCTGATGTACCCTGGTCTCCCGCGTGACAGGTGGGGATACTCGCCACTATACTAACGAGGAAGACATCGCTCTCTGCTTAGTGTGCAAAACACTTACTTGCAGCATTGTGGGTGCTGTGGTTTAAATGCTATTGGTTTGTGAACAGAATACCCCTATCCCAGTGCATTGTGCCACATTAAATAAAAGCACGAGAAAAAGAGATTCAGAATGCAAAGCTGTGTCAGTGTTCTGTGTAAAAAATCGGTTTGAACATCATGGGAGCTGTTTTTAATAAGCTGCTGAGTAAAGAATATTTTAATATTCCTGCTGTCAGTAGTATTGTGAATATAGTTGACTCTTACCTGAATGAAAACAGGACATAAAGGAAGGGTTTCAGAATTCAGACAAAGCTTTATTCCCCTGCTTACAGTCTGAGTAATTGGAGACTGCGCTATTCTTTTGCCTATGGTCATATACGAGTTTTTCGCATGAAGCCGTATTGAACAGTATTTGTCGCGTTGTGAACTTGTGTATACAGCGGTCCCCCGGGTTCCAGTTAGTGCGTAATTACGCATCGATGAAAAACCGGAGGTTTAAAAAAAGATCATTAGCTCACTGATACTTTGATGTAGAGGCTGTGGAAATATCCACATGTCGTGGTCTTTAAAATGCATTTGGTTTGAAGGCGTTCTGTGCTTCCGTTGCGAAGATATGGACAAAAGAATATTCGCAATCGGGCTACTGAAGTGGAGAAAATCGCCTCTCCAGAAAGTGCAAATATCATAGAGGTAGAGGTAGGGAGAGAGGAGGAGTACAAATTCAAGCAGAGGCCTGAGTGGAGCACTGTCGTATGGCCCTGACATCAATCCCTCAACTCTCTGCATAAAGCAGTGTCTTATGGCCATGACATCCCACCCCCACCACTCTCAATGGAAAGCACTGTCGTATAACCATGACATCCCACCTCCACCGCTCTCTGCGAAAAGCAGTATCGTCAGGCCCTGACATCCCACCCCCACCACTCTCTGCATAAAGAAGTGTCGTATGGCCCTGACGCCCACCCCTCCACTCTCTGCGTTAAGCTGTGTTGTCAGGCCCTGACATCCCACCTCCTCCATTCTCTGTGTAAAGCAGTGTCATATGGCCCTGACATCCCGACCCCGCCACTCTCTGTGTAAAGCAGTGTCATATGGCCCTGACATCCCACCCCCACCACTCTCTGCGGAAAGCACTGTCATATAGCCCTGACACCCACCCCTCCACTCTTTGAATAAAGCAGTGTCGTCAAGCCCTGACATCCCACCCCCGCCATTCTCTACGTAAAGAAGTGTCATATGGCCCTGACACCCACCCCTCCACTCTCTGCGTTAAGCTGTGTTGTCAGGCCCTGACATCCCACCCCCGCCACTCTCTGTGTAAAGCAGTGTCATATGGCCCTGACACCAATCCCTCCACTCTCTACGTAAAGAAGTGTTGTATGGCCCTGACACCCACCCATCCACTCTCTGCGTTAAGCTGTGTTGTCAGGCCCTGACATCCCACCTCCGCCACTCTCTGTGTAAAGCACTGTCGTATGGCCCTGACATCACACCCCCACCACTCTCTGCGTGAAGCACAGTCATATAGCCCTGACGACCACCCCTCCATTCTTTGCATAAAGCAGTGACGTCAAGCCCTGACATCCCACCTCCGCCACTCTCTACGTTAACCCCTGTTAACTCGCTTGCTGAATGATCTCTCAAGAAATCCCTGGTGAGATTCAACAGGTGTTTTCTTCAACAGCCACTAAAAGTCTGATGACCTTCTCTGGATTTCCTGAATATGATGTAAAATTAGTTCAAATCATTTGGTAGTTAACAGAACAAAATGCTTTGGAGGTACATTTAAAACAGCAGAGCAACACTGTAGCACTTCGTGTGTGACTGAATTTAATTGTGTAAACCTGGCTCTCTATGAACACGAGCAAAGAGTTCTCACTCAACAGAAGATTGCGATGTGAGCACAATAATATAAGACATCTGGTGATGCCAGGGATTGAACTCAGAACTTCATACATGAAAAGCATGCACTTTACCACTGAACTACATCCCCTATGGCACAGATGGTGGAACTGACTTAAAGATGTGCATATGTTCACTGACCACAATCCACCCTTCATGAATAATTGAAATGAATAATTTATTTTTATATCCAGTCACAGCGACGGTGGTTGATTCTTCAACGGGGGAGAGCGTTTTTCTACCTCCTTACTCGACTGTCTTTCAATTATGTTTTCTTTGAAATCTTTTTGCATCTTTTAAGTGCTTGCGATTAAATTACGCATAGAAAAACAGCAGTACAGTTGATGTTCATGGACCGATGCACACAACTCCAGTGATAAAGCCCTGTCTGTAAATATTGTAGAAGAACGTTAAAGGGCGAAACAACGCTCCAACCACGGGAATGGTAACAAGAAGGATCGTGTTCTTATTTAATATGTGCTTTTGAATTGCCTTGTCAATACACACAGGCTTTAGAGATGGACAAATAATTTACAGTGGTGTTTGTAAACAAAGATGGAACATGTTTTTTTCTATACCAGGAAGAAAGGAGCAGACTCTTAAACTTTAAGAGACAGAAACAACACCTCATCACAGCTAACACTAATTAAAACAACATCACAACAGAAGAGTGAAGCCTTGAGTGAATCAAATTAGTTTTCATTGGTCGTCTGTGTCTTCATAACTTTGTAGGTGAGAGAGAGGATTGCGAAAATGTGCGGGTGCTTCTTAGAAGTGTGTTGGTAGTACAGGTGACTTCCAAATAATTGAGCCGGGTTTTAATCCCGGCCAGTGCATCCCCAAAACTTTTCAAGATAATCTGTTATCCGGTAGCACATCTCCTGAAACTAACATTCGAGGTAGGAAGCGTGCTCTTAAACACCAAAACACTCAAAAAGGAAGAAGCAGATCTCTGTACACAAGACAGTAGTGCGATATTAGAATTTCTGAGTTCTTGATGGATTCAGGCTCCTTCTCAGAGGTCCTTGCTCGCCAAATAACTTTACATCTGAGGAAGAGCACCACGGAAAAAAAACCCAACTCAACAAGCGAGCGTGTTGGTTGCTCTTGCTCTTAATGCAAGGAGCTGTTTTTTTTTCCTCGCAATAATCATTATTAACCAAAAACAGCAGCACAGGTAAGTCGCATTTGTGATTATGTCACTTCTCTGCTTCAGCAAGGTCAATAAAAGACTCTGAAAGTAGTAAAGCAAAACTGAACTCAAAATCATATTAGGAATTCTGAGCGATATCTCCATACAGGTAATCCAATAAGAACGTTGAAATATTTGAATATAATCTCTCTATATATTTCGCTGCTTTTTACCCGGAGTAAAACTATTGGATTGAAGGAATGCTAACCGCTGGGTTAAAATGTATAGTTGTTATTTGGAGAAATCTGTAAACTCGTGATCTTATATGTTTTAAAAGACAGCACAGGGAAAAACGACAGTGCTGATTATTTTCCAGAGACAGAGCACTGATGACCTATCCGAGCTGATTGATAAAGCCCACCCAGTGGATAGTCTAGCAGAACGTCAAAGAACATTCACCTTTGTATCCAAAGAAACGACAGGAACAACATCAGGAAGCACAATCAATTCCCCTTTTAAATCTTTCCTGTAAGGTATGCTATGTGAATCCATGAAGTTAATCCTCTGATCTCTTTTGATCACGAACAAAGTATTTCTGATGGAGCGCTATGTTCAAAGATTTAATAAGCTTTACCCCTGCCAACGATTCGGCGTGAAGAATTAAAAGTTTCACAGACAAAAGCAGCTCACCACCACAGCCAATATTAAATGTACTTGCCGGTACACTATCATGTGCACTGCCTCAAAAGTGATCTCGGCAGATGTTGTTCCCTACATAAAGCTGAACGTGCCATAGAGAATTTCTGTTGAGAAAACAAAATATTTTTTCTGCCTTGATGTTAAGCCTATCTTTTAGAAAGTCTATCTCTAAACACCTCCCGCAGCCTAACAAAAAGCGCTTTTACTGATTGTATTGCAGGTCTTAAAACATTAACATTTGGCAGCAGTGGAATTCAAACTCACGCCCCCAGAGAGACTGGAGCCTAAATCCAGTACCTTAGACCACTCAGCCACGCTACCTTCCTCCATACCCATCTTCCTCACATTGCCGGCTTGGACTAGGGGGGGCTTCAGCTCTTGTCGTCAGATCTAATGATATCATGACATGTGGAAGTGACTGCACCTTCATCTTCCGAGATGCTTTCAATAACACAAACGCTACTTTCACTGGCACAAACACAGCAATAATGAAGGTGGTGGGATTCATCCTTTGTGCTGTTTGTAGGGGTGCAACTCTACGGTGATCTGCTGACTTGAAGAGCAAAAATCAAAATCCTCTGCTATTACTGTTGCTTTTTTCATAGTTTCTTCAAATCCTTCATTTGAACGTAGATTTTGAAGGATATTGATGATAATACCACATAAATTGTGGTTTTCTTGTGATCGCCAATTTTATTCAAATAACAGCCTTTTTTACAGTTCCTTGCGTGTTTCACAAGGTATAATAGCCCCCTTCGCATCCTCAGCTAACATATTTTAAAATTACAATAGCTTATACAGCATGCATGTTTACATTTATATTAAAATTAAAGTAAATATACAAGAATACATACAGTGCTAACCCAATAATTCTTGTCAGGTTCTCCAACAAATCTGCGTTGTTATTTTAACATGTTTCAGCTGAGGGTGCAACAGGAGTAAAAATGAATTTTCCCGCCAGCCATTCAAAGACCAAATTCCATGAGTGAACATTATTTTCTCAGATGTTGCCGGAATTGGACTTTGCCGGTGGTATTGAATTATGTCCACAACTGTTGTAGTAGTTCCTTCTTGAAATTCGACACGTGCAAAGCACTCGTAATATCATAGATGTTAAAGTTCGCTGAGTCTATTCGAGTCATGGTGTGTATCCCTGCCTATCATTGGGAGACGGGTAGCTTTTTTACACTCAGATTCCAATCTTCAATGCTTTGTGTGAGAGCTTACATAACTTTCATTTTCTCACAATTTCTGACGATTGTTCCAAAGGGGCACCCTGTCAATTCCGAATACTTTTCAAAAATCTGCCTGCATGTTTGATTATTGTCATTTCATTTAGAAAAAGTTCAATATTGATCATAACTAAAGAAAATAATGATCACGAACAAAAAAGGGATAAAGATGCAAGTCGATCTTGAATCAGAGCTGGGTGACACGGGCTTCTGTTCTGATATGGTTGTATGAGAAACAGGAGGAATCGCCAATCTCCTATAGAACATGAGTTGAATCAAGAGTGAGACATTTAGTATACTCGTGCATATGTCAATGCCTGACCTACATCGTAAAACTAACATTAAGTTGTCAGAGACATTCATTTATATACAAACAAGAGACAGACCAAGTAATAATTCTACATTAGTTCAGGTGGGTAAACCTGAACTAACTAACTAATAAACCTTTTAATAACTCTACATTAACGTGTCCTACATTGATCAGACTAATTGACATGGTCGGATTCAGAGCCTGTGCAGTTCGTGCTAATTACAACAAGGACAGTTCTGATCCCTCATCACCGAACTGAACACAAGTTCAGCTGTTCTCCAGTTTTGTTATGCATGGTTTTTCATTGCAATTGAGTTCAGAGCTGGAGCTGATCTCCAGACAGTACAGTGTTTTGGGTAAGTTGTCGAAATTCGCATGAGGCTGCAGACAACTTACCCAAAGTGTTTTCTATAGCTTTCAGGTGGAGTTCATTTATATAAAAGAACGTGAGTGGTATAAACGCAACAAGCCAGACGGCAGTCCAACTTATAATTTTCTGACGCGAGGCCTGACGCGTTATTCATTATCCCACTGACCCTGCTATTGTAGTGCTAAAAAAACACGTTTTCTACATTTATGTCTGTTCACTCTAAAAACTCTAAAAAAGACAAAGGGTTTGTGTGTCGCGCTAAAATTCCGCTTCATTTCGAATGCAAATAAAAACCGTTTTGTTCCAAGAAATCATAGATTTGTCACATCCTTCATACTATACTTCTCTCTTGTATTAGTAAAGCATTTTGATTTAAACTGAACAATATATGAAAGGTTTCATCTATACACTTACACATAATAAGTATACGAATAAATACTCGGAAGAAGCCGCAGCTCAGGTATTAGAGAGATTTAAAATCGGATCGGAGGATTTAGAGTCCAGACTGCAAACCAACAGCTTACACAGGTCTTTTATAGAACCGTTTTGATTCCCTTTGCTTTGTCCCTGTGATGTCATTGTCCTGCTCGCAGCCGAGCCCGACACACGTCTGTTTTTTTGTCGCTGGGCGCACACCCTGCGGTCCATGCGGGTCCTAATACCCCAGTACAATGAAGGGGACCCTAAACGGTAAACAGGTGCCGTCCTTCGGCTGAGACGTAAAACCGAGGCCCTCTGTGATCATTCAGGAGAATGGTGGTGGTGGAGGGGAGTCCCCATTACCTGTAAAGCGCATTGAGTGGAGTATCCAGAACAGCGCTATATAAGTGTGCGCAATAATAATAATAATAATTATTATTATTATTATTATTATTATTATTGTAATGTAAAATGCAATAAAAAATAAAAAAATATCAAACTTTGATTCAAAATAGATTAATATAAAAACTGATAAAGCTATTGCTTTTTTCAGGGCTATAGCTGTAGCTGCGAGAAGGTTAAAAGCGCACAAGTGATCTGTCTTTCGTCAAAGTAATTGCCGGAGCAGTAAGACGCAGAGCACCATCCAGCAGCTGTAGACGATGTTCGGGGAAGAGCTAATTCTGTTTTTAGCACACGGAGTGAGAATGAGCTCAGTCCGGCTCCGAGCAGAATCCATCCTGGTTTGGTTACAGTGCGCCTGAGGATCTTTGGATCGCAACGTAAAAAAAACAATTGCTCACATCGTGTGACTTCCACGACAGGAAGGAAAGATATCACTTAAAAAAATCAGAACTGAAGATTTGGATCCTGGGCCTCAATTTGATCAAATTATTAAAATAATAATTATCAAAATATCAGATTGTGTTTCTGCAACATTTCGTGCACAGTACGCCATTTTAATCTAAAACAGTCACAACGAGGGCTTTACACGCAGTCTGGGGTATTTTCCCCTTTTATATTTTTGCCACTTTATATCGAACCTGTTATACTCCCAGAAGTGCACAGTAGCTTGTACAAATGTACAATTCACCACTGGTATAAACAGATGTGTGCCGTGTTTGCCTTTGTAAGCATTTGTTTAAAAAATAAGTTCACAATACGATAAAAACACAGAAAGCACAAACTTCATAATACAACGATACAAAATCAATACCAAATCATTATGCCAATTAAGTACCTATCCTTTGAAAACAGAGAACACCTTTATATCTACAAAAAACTTGACATTTGTATGTATTTTTGAATTACAAAGCAGACAGAGTAGTCCCTTAATTCAAAGATCGGATCTTGGCCAAAACAAGACAATCAGACGTGGGCTGAATTCGGAACAGGAACCTCTACTTCGTCGTTTATTGAACTTTTGATAAATGTCTGAATGAAACAGATTCGCTTTTTTAACTCTTTGATTAAAGTACACAAAAAGCACCTTCCTTCGAGCTGGAATCGAACCAGCGACCTAAGGATTCCCTGCTAATTCCACTACAGTCCTCCGCTCGACCAACTGAACTATCGAAGGGATGGCGGTAGGCTCTCTGGCACATACTGTCCAATGGAGTGAAATGTTCCGGGTGATTTAAATCCCACTTCGACATCAAGTTTCCAACTCGTTTCCTTAGTCTTGTTTACCTTGAATTTAAGCTACGAACCAGGATTCTACTGTATAAACTTCCAGGGATATTACAAAATGTTTGATGGGGCATCAATCATTCCAGGCGGAAATTGACTCCTTTTTTTTCTCGAGGGATCATATTAAACATTTCATTAGTATCGAGAGGAGGATCACCATGAGACACAAAACAAACAGTTTCTTTCTGTCTTTATTAGAAAGTAGCGTTTGTGCTACATTAATAATATTTTCGTGGAAATAAAGAAGTTTCGAAATGTGGTTTTGAGTTAAATATTAGCGTGTTCATGTAATTAGTTTGTGTTTGTCATTACTATATATATATTGCCATGTTACTAGAATTTGTAACTGAAGTTTACTAGTTGTGTTTTTTTATGATGGTTAGACATTTGTTGATTACAATATTGTATATAATGTATAATTTGAACTACATATTTTTCAGGTGTGAATAATTGTATATTTTAAGAATAAATTTCTAAAATAAATCATTGGCTTTATTTACTAGTTTCTACACCTATAAAAATCTTTCTTTGATGTATAATAGACCTTTAACTATATATGTATAGTAGTCTTCTAAATTTATCCGTATAATAGAACTACAACCATTTATGTATAATAAACATATAATCATAGATGTCTAATTGACGTATAACGATATACGTATATTAGAATTTCATTCTAGACCAGTTACGGAGCACAGTTACACGTCTGGTATGCGTTTAATAGTCGTATATTCTACATCTTTTGCCCACTGGGATGTGCCGATTTTAACTTGGCAAACCAAGATACACATTTTCTAATGAAACCTTAATTAAAAGACAGTTTGTTTCTCGAAAGCGTGTTATGTAAAAAAAGAGAAAAACGAAAATATATGGATGGTAATCTTTCAAAGCTGAAGATTTTACTTTTGAAAAATTGACATTTTATGTACTGTATGCAGATGCATTCGCTGGTTTTAGAACTTTGCTGTACTTCCTGAATCATTTTCAGTATTATAAAGTGGGTGTAGATTTTTCTTTCAGGTTAGGACGCGAGTGTGTACATGTGTTTGATTTTCGTTTCACTGATTCTCATTGAAGATTTGGGAATTAACGACGAAAGAATCAGTTGCCTCGGAAAGCAGAAGGTTTGGTTCTCAACGATATTGAAGACACGCCCATGTAGAGCAGCGGGTGATGATTTGTGCTATAAAAGACCAAGTGCTCAAAGTGACGTCTGCGTTTACCGTTTAGACTTTTCATCTCGGGCGCACTTTTAGAAAGCAAAGATAGAGCAGTTGTGTTGAATCACATTATAACAGCTGTCAGCAGAGTGGCGCAGTGGAAGCGTGCTGGGCCCATAACCCAGAGGTCGATGGATCGAAACCATCCTCTGCTATGTACACTTTATGCACGATTGATAAGCATACCATCAGTTTAATGAAGTGCATTAAAACTGTTTTTTTCTCTCGTGTGTATGAAAGCTTCACACTTAAGGTACTCTTTCATCTTTACCAATAGCAGATGCCCAAATGTATCTTTGGTTGTTCTGCGATCCTTCATAGTTTCCTCAATTCCTTCAAATGAACATCCATATCAAAGCAATTATGTATATATATATATTACAATTAAGGTACATATTAAAAATATCAACGCACATTTGTATAATGCTCATTTAATAATGATTGTCAAGGATTGTCAAGTTCTCCAACAAATCTGTGTTCTAATTTTAAAATATTTTTGCTAAGGATACAACTGGTGTATAAATGAATTCTCCCAACAGCCAGTTAAAGAAAAATTCCACACGTGAAGATGGTTTTCTTGGACATTGACTTAGGTACTTATTTGTTTACTTGTTGTAGTTGCACACGAGTAAAACACGAAGATTTCCTGCCACATTCAAGAGGGTTTGCGAAGAAATCCCTTCAATTTTTAGCGGAGATTTTGTTTACATCATCACAATCTGAAGCACGTCCCTGAGTACGTTTGACCCACCAGCCCTTTGTTTAACAGCTGCACAGGGACACATTCCCGTTGCTTTTCACAACTCACATGTTTGTAGTTAAAGAAAATAAAATACTGTCATTTTCCTGCCAGCTGGCAGTATTTCTTCTGCACTGACCAAGAGTAACCAAGAACTTCATTTCATCTTTCGCAGGCTGTAATCTACAGAAAAGGAAGTGAATACTTGTATTAAGCTAAATCAAGCCGACGGAGTTGCACTGCTGTTGTTTTTCTCCACTTTTCGTTAAAAGGAGAAAAAAATCACTGGCATTTTTTGGAAGCATTTCTTCTGTCCTGAGAAGCAAGATTTGTATTTTATCTTTCAGAAGTTGTATGAATTTCTTGAAGTTCAGAAACAACTTGTTCCAGAAAAGAAATTAACACTTGCTTCAAAGTAAACCAAGATGTCGGTGTCTCTTGCTGTGTGTGCTCTTATCTGTCCATCTCTCTCTCCTCTTCTCTCTGGCAGTCTGTGCAGAGTATCTGAAGGGGATGTAACACCACTTGGAAAAGAAAAAAATTCTCAGGAAAATTCTCAGGCAGAATAAAAAATCATTATTCTCTTCTCAGTCAGATTCACAGCTCAGACTCACACTCAGACAGGATCTCAACTCCGTACTGCTCTCTATCCTCACAATCCAGAACCAGAAGATATTCAGACAATCAGTGCTGCTACATGAACAATATCAGACATTTCCCCCTTTTATCTTTCCTCCCAGCCCTCTTAGAGACATAGAAGAGCTCCTGGTTCTCCTCTCTGTGAACTGGGCTCAGGGGTCACTGATCTGGCAGTTGTGGGCTCTGTTCCAGGTCGGAAGCAAGAAGGATCTATTAACGCTTTCCAGGACTTCCAGCCCTTCAGTATTACTTTCTTTACTGTATGTCAGCCTCCCAAAATGTTTATAAATGTTTTATGAGTGTGGAATTATCTTATTATTTATATACAGTATTTATGTAATAAACACCAGTAGTGACACTATGATCGGTATATTGATTATTTGTAGCCGATGGTCCGATGGTCGTGTCTACAATAGTGACCATTTGACCAGTCTGTAGCTCTGAGCAGTGGGACTCAGATCACACAGAAGACCTGTCTGTGTGATTCCATACCAGCCCTGGGATTCAGCTACTCTCACAAATGTCTCACAGACCGTCTTATAAATTTACAATTAGATGAAGTCATGTAACAGTTTTACAGATAATTTAAATAATCAGACAGCAGTTTTGGCAGTGGATACATCTCCACATGGGGGAAAGAAACTGAAATATATGTGCTCACTGTAAAGTAGGAAGAGGTGGTCAGACAAGCAAAACAACTTTGCAGATAATGTGAAGTGACATTGTTTTGTGTCAATCAGCTCACAGATTTCGCTTCATGTGCCTTAAGCTGTGCAATTTGTATGGTTGTTGAATGAGATTGATTTCTTCACAAGCCCAGTCAATTGCCAGGTGGAGAGCTTGCCGACACACACCTTCATGAAGACTCTCTTTAAGATTTCATTGTCAAGTCGCCTCCTTTGCATACAATAGTAGCACCGACACTAAGAGAAAGGATGAGAAATAGCGTTTATCAAGCGACTGCAGTGTTTGTTTGACTGAGGATCCTTGTGTGCTGAACTGGCCTCTGGAGAAGTGTAGTGCAGTAAAACAGAAGGTTTGTGTCACTCAAGATTGTTACAGAACAGAACAATACAATTACAATACTTTTATGAGAGTAAATATTACTGGTGCATCACAGTTCTTATAATGGTGAAAACAGGAGCACCTTCTCTACATTTTTGACTGAAGTATTTAAATGGAAAGAAATACTATCACTATGCAATTCATAAATGCAATTGACCTCCTCTAAATGTTCTAGTTTGATGAAACAATGTATGGAATTAGGTGACAATATCGGAATTCATTCAAATGCACAGGATTAATTTTCAGCAACAAAAAAAGTGCTCGGAAATATTTTACAAGAATGAAACCTTACATTCACCTAAATAAACATTCACCATCTACATTAGCAGAGAACAGTAGGACAGAAGGTTAGTGTCACTGGACACTGCGTCAGAGAGGCCGATCTCTTCTCCCTCATTATGCAGGCTTACCCACTCATGATGAACTGTCCTCCAGCGATACTCAGCTGCCATCATCGACTCAGACATGACGTTCATGTACATATTATACCTTAATATGGTACTGCGTTACAATAATTTGATCAAAACAACTGGTGAAAAAAAAGATTAAGACTTTGTCCAAAAAAGAAGCATTTATACCTTTCCTCTCCTACCAGCCATTACAAGTCACCTAGTTTTTAATTTAGAGGTGGATTAAAGCTCTAGTCTCTTTGGGGGTGTGAGTTGGAATCCCACTGCTGCCAAATATCTCCAACTATCTCAGTGTTAAGAAGCAAAAAACACACATTTGCTGCAGAAGTAACAGGAGAATTTGTGCCATTCAGCCTCATAGCGTGATGTCATTTTCTCAGGCTCATTTTTAGATGCTTGTGATCGAATCTATGATTCTTATGAGTGTGCCCTCCATAAAGGTAGCACAGATATAACGTGCCAAGTTTTCAGAGAATCGCATTAAATACAGGTCAGAAGAAGGCGACAAAGTGTCCGCTAGGCAGTTCAGCTTTTTCAACGGTGTTCTCTGTTGTTTAGGTCCAGAATGACACCCGTTACAACCAGGAAACACACAGTGTCAGGCATCAAAAAGACTTCCCAAAACCCTGATCCTCTCCTTGATCCGGTGATGGCATCCAGACATTTCCTGCAACAAAGCCAGGATACGGTCTTCAACAACACGAGTGAAAGGCTAATTCCCAACCTTTGCAATCCTTTTGGACCGCATGTGCTCAGTGTTAAATGCGCTGTTCATTATTATTATTAATAATAATAATCTATACATTATATAGTGCCTTTAAAGGTGGCTTTTCAAAGTGCTTTACAGAATGAAACCAATAAAGTTAAAAAATACACAAGATAAGCAGGATGAGAATACACAGTTAGAGGAGACAATAGATGGTGGTATTAAATACAGTAGGAACAGAGGGGTAAAGAATAGTTCATTAAAGGCTCTTCTAAAGAAGAGGGTTTTGAGTCTGGATTTGAAGGAGTTTAGAGAAGGTGACTCTCTGATATCCTTGGGAATAAAGATCCAGAGCTTTGGTGCAAAACAGGAGAAGGCCCTGTCACCCATAGAGTGTAGATGGACTGGGGGACAGATAGGAGACCAGAATTAGAACAGCAAGGTTGTGAGGTGGGGAGTAGGGCGATAACCCAGACAGGTACTGTGGTGTCAAGCCATGGAGAGCCTTATAGGTGAGCATGAGGATTTTGAAGTTGACAGGAAGCCAGTGCAAGGAGTCCAGGACAGGAGTAATGTGATCACAGTCCAGTGCTAATTTCTTTCTTGTGGCTGCTCGTTCATTTTCAACTGTGGACTCTTAAGAAGTCCTTTATTTGACTTGATCAACACTAATCCCTAGAGGATTTTGAAAGGTTGAATCAAAATGATACATGACTCTGGTGGGACTCAAACCCACAATCTTTGAATGACTTCATTCTATCAAAGCCTAGAAGTCCAATGCGCTCTCCATTGCGCCACAGAGCCAACCAATACATCGCTATATAAAACAGCTACAGAAAGCTGTAACTCATGCTTCTCCCGTTGTCTTTAAATTAAGCTCCATAAATATTGACAATGAGTGGCCTGTTGTCTACGAATAGATACCACTGGGATTCACACCCAGGGTCTCCTGGTTTTTAGTGAGGCGGCTTAACCAGCTAAGCCATGGTGCCAAACCTGCTAAATGTTATCCACAACTTCAAACACCTGTGAGAAACGGGCAACTGCAGTGTTACGCCTGCTGGCTCAACAGATAATCCTTTTCGAAGTTTAAGGAGAGGATTTCTTTGTCAATTCAATTAAACATTTTAGAAATGCTGAACGATTGATGTGTTTCACGTGCAGAAATATTTTATCGTTACGTACTTTTTCTGTGCAGTTAGTTCTCCTTCAACTCCGCCCAACAACAGAGGTCGTTTTTAATACAGGAGTAAAGGCACATTGCACATCAGCAAAACATCCCGTACAGGTTTAGGGAGAGCGACATCAGTGATTGGAAGGTTGGAAGTTTCGGGTCACTTTTTTATAATAGATTCAAGCAACCCTAAATACCTTTTCAAGAAACATTACAGAATCCCAGTCACATCCAGTACGATTGCTACACAGGTCTACAGTATACAATCAGAATACTGTTTGTGCATTATATAAAACACACCGCCCAAAGCATTTCTAAAACAGGAATTACATGTTTCTGAATGGCCCTCCTTTATAAATAAAATAAAAGGTCTGAAGCCTGCTCCAAAGAAGCACTATATTCAGAGCTGACAAAGATGTGATAGGAAACATCTCGGAAAACGAAGATGCAGTCATTTCCACGCGTCGCACAACAAGAGCTGAACCCACCCGACTTTCTCCAAAAGAGTAAGGTGTAAGGAGTGTGGCTGGGTGGTCTAAGTGCTGGGTTTGTGCTCCATTTTCTTCAATGGGTTAGGTTTGAATCTTGCCGCTGCTAAGTGTTGGTGGGTTAAGACCTTCCTTCTATTGCGACGTCAATGGGTAAAAGCTTTGCTTGGCAGTCTGTCGAGAGACTGAACTAGGTGTTTCAAGATAGTCTTTGTCAGCTTAACATCAAGGCATAAAAAAGCCTCATTTTGTGTTCCCAACAGCAATGCTCTTTGGTCGCTTCAGCATTATGCAGGGAACAACATCTGCCGTGATCACTTTTGAGTCAGTGTGAATCGTAGTGTGCCGCAATTGTTTTTAAAATTGGTTCTGTAGTGTAAGAAAAACCGGCCGTTCAGGGACGCCAAATATGTAACTGTAGTGGCTCTCTGAAGGCACCAGTTCTGTAGGGTTTGGGCATTTACTGAGACAATTATTAATTGTAGCAGTAAATCACAAAGTTGATTCTTTTGATGGCTTTAGAGTCCAACCATGCGACATAACTCAAACAACGCACACACACAGGTGCTAATACACGAGTATACATTTATTAATACATAGAATATGCATGTAAACCTAATAGATCTTATCGAGAGGGTTATCAGAATACAAAAGATATATATTCAATCAGTTACAAAGTGTTACACATATCAAGAGGACATACGTTCAGTATATCATTCATTAAGACCGTTTCGTAAAGTGAACTTGGTTACAACTTCTACATTAGATACTCAAAACAAGTACATAACTCTTAGGAATTAAATTGATATCAACTGGTTTGGATAACAATTGAATTCTCGAGCTGTAATGCAGTGAAGTTGAATACTCATCCAATTTCTGGGGATTCAGATCTCCTGCGGGCACAAAGAAACAGTTGCAGGCTGTTGCTGTCCAATCCGCGCTCTCTGGCTCGCTGCCAGGCTGTGCTGTGCGGCTTGTGACGGTGCACTGCTGATGCTCACTGTTGGCTTTAACTAGCAAAGTTTGTGCACAGGAGAAAAGACGACTGTGGGTCCCAGCAAGTCAGGAAGAGGACCGGTTCGTTCCTGATGAAGAGCTAGTTCTGAATAGTGATTCAGCTGTCCACAGTTCCGACCTGTTCACGAGGCCTGCTGCTGGTTACTCTCTGGCAACCTCCACTCTAGACTCTTAGAACAAAGGAAAGTTCTGGCACTCGGACATACTGGCCGTTCCGTGGTTGTCCGGGCTGAGTCTCAGGATGGTCAGGAGGCACGCTGCGAGAATGTCCTGCCCTTGGGAGCCTTCTGCTCCTGGGCCGTCCTGCCCTGGAATTCTCCTTTGAATTCCCTTTAGAACAGTCCACAGAATCCTCTCCAGAATCTTACTGAATCTCACTGAATCTGTGTTGCCTGTTTTTACCTGGAGGAACTTGGAGGAGCTTGTTGATTGGCTGAAAGTTCCATGGGCATCAGAGTCCCACGTGGGTTACTCGGCCCTACCAGCCCCTGATTGGTTGATCAAGGTGATATATGAGTCACTTACTCCTGACACTTAGGAATGCAGTCCAGATGTCCAACTGGCACTCCCTAGACAGATAGGCACCAATGGATGACCATTGATCATGATAGCCAGGCTTAGCCAGGCTTAGCTAAGTGCATCCCCCTTTGGGAGCTGTCCTTATCAGGAACCTTAAATCAGCCTGCATGAATAGTTTCTCTGTGGCTGCACCACAGAGATGAACAGAGAAATGGGGCCTCATTTGGGAAGGCTCAGAACACTTAATTCTTTCTTATTAATAAGCCTTGCCGCTACAGTAGGCATGGTGCATTTGTCTGTGAAACTTGAATGCTGTGCTTTTTCACGCAGAATCATCGGCAGGAGCAAAGCTTATTCAATCTTTGCGCACAGCTCTCCATCAAAAATACTTTGTCCAAGTTTTGAAGAGATTGTGGGATTCTCTGCACACGTTCACATCGCGTACCTCAGACAACACCACCATTCGATGGGAAATTGATTCTACTTCTTGCAGTTGTTCCTGTGGTTGCGATAGTTACAAAGTTGCACTTTCCCCCACCTTCTGCTATAGTATTCATTGGGTGAGCTTCATCAATTGGCTCAGAAAGGTCAACTGTGCTTCGGAAAAAATCAGCAGCAGTGTCTTTATTTTGTCGGTGAGTATGGCTGTCTTTTAAAGCACATGAAAAACACGAGTTTGTGGATTTCTCCAAATAGCAACGAATTCAGTTGTGCAGAGCTTTACTGCTTTCAGAGGGTCTTTTACCGACGCTGCTGTAGTAGAGAAGTGACATAATCACAAACGCAACCATTTGTGCTGGCTGTTTAACTAAGTATTAAGCTTTTTTAACTATCACATGATTTTAACTAATTTAACATCATCTCCAGAAGAGCACCTCGCACTGCTCACTGAGCTGATGTATGTGCCCATTTCTCAAAAAATTAAATATCATCTGAACTGATTTTTTTCTACTTTAAATGCTTTCCTACTCTTTTAATATTTCAGTTAAATCTTTTATTTTGAAGTACTTTCCATTGATATTAATCCTAGTCCCGATGAATGATTCGGGGACATGGTGCGTCTTGAATAATGTTCTTATAGGTTTCAGTTTGGAAAAGTGCGCTCTCCAGAAGCTATCGAAACCTCTAATGGTCACACAAAGCTTAATGCAATAGCAACGTTTGGGGTTGAAAAAGAATATAACTTGCTATGAATACGAACACTGTCCCAGGAGGCGTGTAAGGACTATTTTGGCTCAGATCACCAATTTACCTTACATTTCTACTCCATTAATATCGCTATTGAGTGCTAAAGGTAGGTCCTGGCAATACTTCTTGAGATCTTCTTTAGAAAAATTTTAAAAAAATATATTTCCAGTACTAAACAAAAAGTAAAAAATACTGATTACGTGCAACTGATAAAATCTCTCGTTGTAGCTACATGCAAATTACAATGGAAAACTTTATCAGCTTTAAAAGTTTCTTTTGCATTTATAAGACGATCAGCATGACACTCAAAACATACCTGTATTCAGTAAGCGGTGAGTCTGCTGGCTGAGCAAGTTGCCTCCTCTACACACAATAGCAGCCCCGACGCTAAGATAAATGAAAAGAAATTGCTTTTAGTGGGCACTTTTCATATCCGATGAGCTTGGCATCTCCCAAGGGCGATGGAGTTTTTTTGCGACACTGCTTTTCCCTTTTTTCTTCTTTCTGTACTCTGATGGAAAAAAAAAAGAAATCATGTAAGGGAAAAATGTATTTTTTTCATGGAGAAAACGTGCACCAGGAAATGTTTTGTTTTGAAGAAGTGATTTAACATGATATATGACCTAATTTACTAGAGTAAATGCTCACACTGCAAGGTCTGCTTTACTACAAGAGAGAAGTAGAGTGAAAGATGTCATAATTTCACTGCGTTGTTGAAGAAAACATCTTTTTCTTTGAATTCTAAATCAATCAGAATTTCAAAGTAACACACAAACCCTTTGTCTGTATTAAAGAGATGATATTTTAAAACTGATAAAAATGTAGAAAACACGTTTCTCACTTAGAAATTTAGGATGGGATTATTACTATTACTAGTAATTACTAGTTGCAGTACTGAACTCACCATGGTGCAATTCAGTTACATGATTGGCCAGTGGTTTCATGGATAACGCGTCTGATTTTGCATCATGAGATTGTAGGTTGGTTGGGTTTCCTTCTTTCCAGCATGAAATAGCAAATCGTTACAAAAAGCACCAGCTAATGTCCAATAGCATTAGTCATTTTAATTAACATGAATATACTGTAAGGTCTTGGTACATGGGATTGGATTTCATCCACAATTTAAAAAAGGGCAAATTATATTTATAGGCTTCAGACACTTTTTAATACAAAAGTGACCTAAAACTCTGTAACTTTCAGGTTAGTTTGAACCTGTAATGAAAAAGGGGCCTGAAACTTCAATTCTGTGATGTAACTGTCTCTAAAGTCGGATGTGATGTTTCACGGATGTGCGGTGTGCCTTTTCTCTTGTCATGTTCAAAATGACTTGCTGTGTAATTTCCTGAATGCGTGTCCTGTACTGCTCTGTTATTTCATTTAGATTATCTATGTGGTGTACAGATAAAACCAAACGGCATGGTCTAATTCCTGGGTTCGGCACCAGCTGAACCTGAACATACATCATCCGATCTCAACATGATTTGAACACACAACCTTTTGATGTGGTATCAGATGCACTACCATCACACCACTCCCCATAAGTGCTTTTAATTCCCCCAAGGAGAAAAATATTTTTTTTTCATTCTCTCCTGTGAGAAGCGCCGCTCTTCCAACGAGGGTCTCTTCTTCCCAGACCACAGATTATTTTTCCTGTCCGGCTCTCACACAGAGAGCAGACACACTGTCTCCACTAATGTGTTTACTACATCTATAGATCTGACCCCCTTACAGCCCTGATATTCCTGGACAGGATCCCATATTGAGCAGTATTTCTCGCGTTCTGAACTTACAGTGTGTACACAATGTACTTTATACACAAAGTAAGTGTTTTCGTAACTCTTGGACGTTTTGTCAAAATGTTACTGGCATGCCAAAATCGCCCCCTCAACTGAACAGTCCCACCCCCTCAGTTTTGGATAAAAGGTTTGGATAAAAAGTTTTTGAACACTTTCACTTACTTAACTTGAGCCGTAAAAAATAGTTGTACTTTGTCAATGGTCAGATAACTACACTAACCCCGAATTCACAGTTACTACATCAGACTGTTTGATGTGCAGGAGGGCTATCTGTCCAGGAACAGCACGTTACATAGTGTCTATGTTTTGGGGTGTCAACATTATTATGACCTTATTTGCTCAGGTGGACCAATGCCTTGCAGTAGTTTATCCTTATACTTACAATCGTTATATAACTAGGACTGTAGTTATAGAAGTTTGTACTTTCTGTTGGTTTTACAATGATTTCTTAATGATTCAGAACCTCGTTACCGTTGATGTTGTTGCAAAAATGAACACATATGGTTGATGCTCCAGGCAAAAATAATCACGTGAGTTCTGATGAACGTGGAACTGTTCTTCATCACTAAATACCAGATTGCTTGTCGTTATCTTCTAACATGAAATACTAATCAGTGGCATGCTTGCGAGAATTCACTTGGATGGTTGCAATGGCTCCGTTTAAACCGAAATATCACTACCCCCCTCAGGATTTCAGACCCCCCCCCCCTACAGATCATTCCCCTGGCGCCAGTCCTGGGTATAATGATGAACATAGCTGCCTTGCAAGCAGTGAATCTGGGTGTGATTCCCACCTGACCCATCGACAAACCTTTTCCAATGAATCTTTGATCAATTTAAAAAAGTCTTGAAGCTGGTAGGCTAGGGAAGAAGCACAGTTTGAGTTTGAGTTTGAGTGCACTGAGGAAAATGTGCTACTGTGCTGTGCTGCTCCAGTAGCGCAATTGGTCAGGTTGTAGTGCTTTTATAGTGGAGTTATACCGAGGTTGTGAGCTCAATCATCACGTGGAGTAGGTTCCGTTTTCAGCTGCAGAAACGTGCTGTTGAATTTATGTCGGTTCTTGTGTTACTTTTTCCTCTCGATGGAGCTGTATTAATGCAGGCACACCTGCTTCCATGTCAAGTTATTTTATCGTTGCTTACAAACCAACACACTGCAGACACATCTGATATTGTCACTGCTTGTGGGCCACGTGTTCCTGCTGTCAGCCTACCATGATCATACACCTATAGAAATATTACTGCTGTAGTACAGGAGCGAAGAAACAAAACGAAAGCACACCAAGTTTAAAAAGGTCAAAATGTGTCAAAGCCCTTCCTCGAGGAGAATGGGATTCAAACCTACTTGTGCAGAGTATCATGTATTAAGAAGAGATTGCCTTAACCACTAGGCCACCTCCATACACACTTCAGCCCCCTCCGGACATGAGTTGGCTCCTTTCCCCATACTCAAGGGTAATTTTCCTCTTCCACCTACAATTTCAACATTTACCTTGGGAGATGTCAAACCACAGAGCCTGTGCTGCGCTTCAGTGTTAGCTGTAGTGGACACCCCGTTGAACATAAAAAGCATATTGAGCTCCTTGGACATAAGCCATTTCTCGTCACTTGCTCAGCGAGCAGGCTCAGCGCACACTGAATACAGGTGTCTCAGAGCAATTGAGATGTGTCCAAGTGGCTGTAAAAGGGATATTTGATGCCAGTGCCATGGCTTAGTTCTCCGACGGCAGGCGTAGCGGCTCGCCGGTTGGAGTATTCTCGGTCGCATTTAATGGCAACGTCATGGCAACATCAGCTCAAACCACCAAATGGAGATGGGCGTGCCGACAAGCTGACCCTGCTGATGCGGGATTAACACTAGGCTAAGAGAATGCTGTGGTGTAGTTGGTTAAGGTGCCTGTTTATTAAACAGGAGATCCTGGGGTTGAGTGCCTGTCTTGCCACACAGTTTATCATTATGGACAGCAACATGCTTCTACATTAAATTTAATGGAAGTGTTCATTTAATTTTTGGAACAACTTGTTTTTTAAAAAATTAATACAAATTGCGAAAGATAAAATTCTCATCTGTTTTGTCAGTGCAGAGGAATTACTGCCAGCTGGCAAAGAAACGAAAAAGATTTTTTGTCTTTAGCCAAAAACCTGTGAATGTAGAAGAAAGGTGATGTGCGTTAGTTTCTATGGCACAGTCAGTCAGCGTATCCTTCAGTTAAACATAACGTTGGTAAATCAAAAGTCCCCAGAGACGCATTTCAAATTAATCCGACCTCAACACCGTCTCCCCTAAATGTGATGGGGTTTCTTTGTCCTTAAGCATCCTGATAGTTGCAGAGATTTCAAACTTTTGGCTAAAGTCAAACTACAAGAAGTTAATAGTTGAGCAATATCAATATCACCGGGAATGTGACTATGTAAACTTAAATAGTATTCAAAATATTGCAATTTTGTTGTAGTTTAAAAAGATATTTTAGCTGGGGATCCTCAAATGATGAGGGTAGAAAAGAGAACTATTCGACACCATCAGGAGTGCTTAACATGTGATAAAAGTGTTTTTTAATCACAAAGTGAAAATAGTGAATTTGTCTTTCACTTAGATGTTTATCAAAAGCTTATTAAACAATGAAGGAGAGGCTCGTGTTCCGAATTCACTTCGTGTCTCATTGTCTTGCTTTGATTTTTAAAATGTACACTGTTGACTATACACTCTTCCTAACACGATTAAAGAGCCGAGTTTAGTTCAGAGGTAAAGCATCTCATGCATCATATGAAGCTCTGTTTTTTATCACCAGCGTCTCCACTCTGGATTTCTTTTTAAGCGCGATATCTTTTCTGCGATTTCTTTCATTTGAATTCCCTCGTGTGAATTTCAGTGCGACATAAACTCGTTTGTCTGTTTTAAAGAGATGCAATTTTTAAAACAGACAAAATGAAAGACTTATTAACTAAATACACGTAGAAAACGTGCACCTAATTGAGAAAATTTGGACTGGGGCGATTTATTATTGTAGCGGCACAAGCTCACAGTGGTGCACTTGAGGAATGCGGTACAAGGGCCAGTGGTGCATTGGATAACGCATCTGATTACGGATCAGGAGACTGTAGGATCGTAATGCTCTTAAACCCAATACCATAACCATAGTGTGTTCAGTCCTACACAACCTTTCTATCGACTGAATAAGCCTCCTGTTCCATCTCCATCTTCTTCCCACACATTCCGGCTATTTCAGCACTGTTATTGTTGGACTACAGTCACAGATACAGTGCCTTGCGAAAGTATTCGGCCCCCTTGAACTTTTCAACCTTTTGCCACATTTCAGGCTTCAAACATAAAGATATAAATTTTTTATTTTATGTGAAGAATCACCAACAAGTGGGACACAATTGTGAAGTGGAACGAAATCTATTGGATTTTTGAAACTTTTTTAACTAATAAAAAAATGAAAAGTGGGGCGTGCAAAATTATTCGGCCCCCTTGCGTTAATACTTTGTAGAGCCACCTTTTGCTGCGATTACAGCTGCAAGTCGCTTGGGGTATGTCTCTATCAGTTTTGCACATCGAGAGACTGAAATTCTTGCCCATTCTTCCTTGCAAAACAGCTCGAGCTCAGTGAGGTTGGATGGAGAGCGTTTGTGAACAGCAGTTTTCAGCTCTTTCCACAGATTCTCGATTGGATTCAGGTCTGGACTTTGACTTGGCCATTCAAACACCTGGATACGTTTATTTGTGAACCATTCCTTTGTAGATTTTGCTGTATGTTTGGGATCATTGTCTTGTTGGAAGATAAATCTCCGTCCCAGTTTCAGGTCTTTTGCAGACTCCAACAGGTTTTCATCCATCTTCCCCTCAATTTTAACCATCTTCCCTGTCCCTGCTGAAGAAAAGCAGGCCCAAACCATGATGCTGCCACCACCATGTTTGACAGTGGGGATGGTGTGTTGAGGGTGATGAGCTGTGTTGCTTTTACGCCAAACATATCGTTTTGCATTGTGGCCAAAAAGTTCGATTTTGGTTTCATCTGACCAGAGCACCTTCTTCCACATGTTTGGGGTGTCTCCCAGGTGGCTTGTGGCAAACTTTAGACGAGACTTTTTATGGATATCTTTGAGAAATGGCTTTCTTCTTGCCACTCTTCCATAAAGGCCAGATTTGTGCAGTGTAAGACTGATTGTTGTCCTATGGACAGACTCTCCCACCTCAGCTGTAGTTCTCTGCAGTTCATCCAGAGTGATCATGGGCCTCTTGGCTGCATCTCTGATCAGTCTTCTCCTTGTCTGAGCTGAAAGTTTAGAGGGACGGCCAGGTCTTGGTAGATTTGCAGTGGTCTGATACTCCTTCCATTTCAAGATGATCGCTTGCACAGTGCTCCTTGGGATGTTTGAAGCTTGGGAAATCTTTTTGTATCCAAATCCGGCTTTAAACTTCTCCACAACAGTATTACGGACCTGCCTGGTGTGTTCCTTGGTCTTCATGATGCTCTCTGCGCTTTCAACAGAACCTTGAGACTATCACAGAGCAGGTGCATTTATACAGAGACTTGATTACACACAGGTGGATTCTATTTATCACCATCAGTCATTTAGGACAACATTGGATCATTCAGAGATCCTCGCTGAACTTCTGGAGTGAGTTTGCTGCACTGAAAGTAAAGGGGCCGAATAATTTTGCACGCCCCACTTTTCATTTTTTTATTAGTTAAAAAAGTTTCAAAAATCCAATAGATTTCGTTCCACTTCACAATTGTGTCCCACTTGTTGGTGATTCTTCACATAAAATAAAAAATTTATATCTTTATGTTTGAAGCCTGAAATGTGGCAAAAGGTTGAAAAGTTCAAGGGGGCCGAATACTTTCGCAAGGCACTGTACGTAAGGGACACTGTTCCGAAGACCGGTCTTAAATAAATAACGTTGCAAAAGGTAACAATAAGGGTTTCTTAATGTAACCTTACATTTGGCCGTACAATACAATTTTCTGTACCCTCAAAAAACTAAAAAAAAATATTACTCCTCCTGAGAAACACAAGTGTAGTGTCAAATCACAATAAATAATACAACAAATATACTAAATTAACACCCAGATATGACAACACACAGCTATGACAGAACACATTGAAGACTTAAAAGCCCTTTAAATTTTTATTTCCTTAATCTCCATTCTCTTCCCTCCCCAGGATAACTGAAAACTAACTATAATAAAGACTGTATATGCATTACTTGTAATACAGCTACTAATAAAGATATACATGGAACTTCATTATTAATAAATAACACTTTTATTAATAAATACGTGTAATGATAACATTCATTGTGAATATAAGTTTATTGCAATTGACCCATTGTAGCTACCAATCAGCAGCAAGGAAAAACAAACTTCACTTGTGCCTTTTAAAAAAAAGGAAACAGAGTAGTAGTTTATGTGGTAATTTCAGGTACTGTACAATGTAAGAACTAATGTTAACTACTCCCATAGTAATGCGTGGGGTCCTATCAATAGAAAAAAAAAATTGTTGTAACCTGAAAACACAACAAACACAAAACAAGAAGTCTTCCAGGAACCTAGGTAAATCCCTGTAGTAGTCTAACAACTACGAAAAAAAAACCAAACGCAACAACTTCAAAAGAAAAAGAACATTAAAAACAAATCTGGGGAACAACAAAAACACAGAGTCTAATGCGAGAGCTTTTTCAAGTCTTCAGTGCTCCTCTCGTCTCAGTAGACCTCTCTCATATATTTGTGTACAGGTCAGCTGGAGGTACACAGCTGATGGTAATTTAAGTAGGGAGCTGCGTCAGCATGCATGGGCTTCAAAGGAAAAAGTCAAGGTTTATTCCATGCTGAAAAGAGAAGGAAACACAATGTTTCAGCTGTGGAGCCTTATTTGATTGTGACTCGAAGTAAACCTTTACTTCTTCGTTTGATGTTAATTTATCTCCATCGGATACCTGATAGTATCTAAACGTAACAGTTGCTTTCAGTAGCTAAAGACACTACTCTAGGTGAGGCTTGAACTCACAACCTCGGCATGACTCTGCTGTGCACTGCTGTATAAGTGCCGCACGCGAACCGATTGCGCCACTGGAACTGTGCAAAGTGTGCAGGAACAGGGTGAAAACGGTTTCGGTTGTGGATCCATCTATACATGGGGAACACTAAAATAGCAAGGAAAATACAAGAAAAGAAACTGAAAGAATTGTGCTAACAGCAAAGGGGGACGGAGGGAGGTGGTCGGACAAGTAAATCAACCTGGCAGATTATTTGTATCGACATTTTTTGAGTCAATCAGCAAACAGATTTCTCTTCATGTGCCTTAAACTGTGCAGTTTGTATCTTCGTTGTAGATAGGTTTCTTCTGTAATCACTCTGTAAGGTGATTACACGTTTCATTTTCAAGTCGCCTCCTTTACACGCAATTGCAGCCTGGACACTGAGAGAAAGTATGAGAAATGGCTTCAATTTCAATGTGAAAGCGCAGTACAGGCTCGATGGCTTCACATCTCCCATCAATCAAATAAAATTGCAGTAAAGCGATCTAAATATGACTCTGAAGTACTGGGAAAGATGATTATTTTGAGTGTGCCTCCCAGGTTCTGCTACGAGGCTGAAGTTACAGTAGCTTCTTATTCGCCAGCTTCTTATGCGTGTTTTTCGTTCCACCTTAAATGGTGCTGCTGTGATGTTATGTCGCCTTTCGCCTGTAGATGGCTCTCTTCGATCAGTACTAATCCGGCTGGAATACTGCAGACATCTTCACTGAAAGGGAATATCCAAATAAATAGCAACTGTCCAAATTATATTTTTGTATGGAATATATTTCAGAAAATCGCAAACCAATTTTAAAAACTCACCACAACACGGACTTACACTGGGAAAAGGTGATTGCACTTTCTGCTTATTGCTACAGCCTTCCCCCCGATTATGAAAATGTCTCACAGTTCTGACACCGACGTGTGAAAGACAATGTTACAGACTATCAAAATCCTGAAGTACAAGAAACTTTAATGCACCAGTTTTTTAAATATGACCCTCTGATCCTGGCATGTCAGAATACATTTAGAAAAAGTATGGCACGAATTACACGAATTGCAATGGCACAAATTGTTGAGAATATCACTGACCTTGCCGATATTTGCAGGGGATACGAATGTTTTGCTCATGTTGAACTACAAGAAGTAAAAATTGAGCTCCTTAGTCAATATCACCGGGAATGTCCAATAATGACGAACATCAGTAGCTTCAAGGAAACTTAGACTCGCACATGGAGTTTTATCTTCGAATGGAGGGTGGGAGAATTCATTTGTACTCTCGTTGCTGATTAGCTAAACTATTTTAAAAATATGACACAGATTTGTTCGAGAAACTTGTAATCGCCTTAAAGAGAGTCTTCTTGAAGATGTGCACCAGCTAGCTCTCCACTGTCAATTGACAGGACTTTAGAAGAAACTGTTCTCATACAACCAACATACAAATTACACATCTTAAGGAACATGAAGAGAAATCCGTGTACTAAATAACATAAAACTGTCGCTGCAAATTATCACCAAGCTGTTTTATGTGTCTGACCACCTCTTTCCTACTTTGCAGCGAGCACAAATCTTTCTGTTTCTTCATCGCTATTTTACTGTCTCCTTCCCCTATGTGGAGATGGATCCACAGCTGAAACTTTAGGTCAGTTCCTGTTACTCTGTCCGATTGAAAGCGCTGTATTAAAGGCACTCCCATCTCTACAGGAAAGTTATTGCTGCTCTCAACACAATATACTGCAGCCAAATGTGATAGCGATACTGTCACTGCCTGTGGGCCACGTGTTCCTGCTGTCAGCCTATTATGTCATGTTCATCCACACCCAGAAACATTACTGCTGTAGCACAAGAGTTATATAGGCGCAGTCCATAGAGCAAGAATCTCTTAATCTCAGAATTGTGGGTTCAGCCCCCACATTGGGTCCCTCTGTGTCAATTTGATCCCCCCAATCCTTCTAGCATGACCTGATGGCGTAACAGTGATACCCAGTACCCAGCGTAATTCAGCTTTCTTTCCACTTGATTCAGATTTTGATCTGAAATCATCGGCCGAACAAGAGTTTGTCTAAATCGAGGGAGATCTGCTCACAAGCAAGTATTAAACACTTCAGCATTTACTGTTGGAATACCACACTTTGTCAAAACACTGCCGCTTCTTAAGCTAATAAGTAACGTTTTTTGAGCACGCATTGTATTGTTAATGCTTATATTAAAAAAGCATAAATTCATATAATGGAATTTGGACTGAACAAAGTAGTCCAGGCCCTTTACAACATTACATACCCTCTGATTAAAGCTTAAAACTACAGTAGCAGGACTAATAATAATGGCAACAACATGTTTGGAGTTCGGCATTTCATTTATTCTGCGGAAACATCGTATCGGAATGAACTGCCCGCGATCAAAGAGTAATTGCGGCTTCAGATCATATTTTCTAGAGCATTGCGTTGTTCTGTTCATGATGACTACACGCTTTAAATTTGTCATTTACTGCAAGCGTTGCTTTTCCAGGTTTTTCTGAAATTCCTCGCATTTGAGCCAGCACTAAAATATTTCATTCCCGTCGCTTGAATACATCGTGGAAACGGTATTTGCAACGGAATGCTGTCACACATGAAACCTTTTTGTTATTCGGTTCTGAAGTTTGAAAATGAAAATAAAACGGGGGTCACCTCATAGGCTTGAAAGAAGTCCAAGCAGCATAAAAACCCACGAATTCTCACAAATTGTGCTGCATTGTGCTGCACCTTTCTTCTGCTGCTTTTTTAAATCAGCCTTAAACATTTGAATGCATACCTTCCTGCTGCTAATCACATTCACGTGTTTACGAAGCTTTTTTCTGTCCGTTATGTTTTTGCTAAGCAGTTTCTCCATTTCCCTCGTACTGTGATTGTCAGAGAGCACAACAAGACTGAAACAGTGTAAAGGCAGGTAAAAAAAGTCAGGGTAAAACGCCTGATTGTCGGGAGTGGGATTTGAACCCGTGCCTCTATTTGGAGATCGAAACACAAAGCTTAAAAGACACGAAGCTGTGAATTTGCTGTTTTAAACCGCTTGACTATCCTGAAAAAATGGGTACTGATTGCACCAGTTGCATCCGATTTTCCGTAACTTTAGAACGATTGATACGACTGGACGAACACAATTTATGGCGTTTAGCATGACATGGAAAACGGTACTGGAGCATTCGGGTCCGGACTACCAGACTCAGAAACAGTTTTTACCCCCGCACTATCAAACTATTAAACTCCCAGCCTCTCCCACTCTCTCCTCACCTCTCACCTATGATCTGAACCTCACAGTGCCTTCTTTCTTACCAAAAACCCAAACACACATTGAAAATCTATCTCTACCATACATGTCAAAAGCTCACTCCCCATCATTTCTATCCCTTTATTTAATTCTTTTGATGCATGTTTTTGCACATAACCTGTTACCTTTTTGTTGTTTTGCACACTGCCTGTTGTTGTTTTTTGCACATCAGCTGTTGTCTTTCTTTTGTTATACAATTGTATTGTTGTTGTGTTTTTTCTTTGTACTACTTATGTCCGAGAGCTAGCTAAATAGCATTTCGTTATACCATATACCTGTGTATGAGTATAATGACAATAAACTTGGACTTGAACTTGAACTTGACATAGTCTTGCAGGCAGTATATTATTTTATCGTTTACTCGTATAAAAAAACACGGTCTTCTCGTTCCTAAGTCAGATTTTTAGTGCTTTCGAACGTTACTTCCAACCTGGACTGACAGCTCACCAGATCTGTTTGTGATCAGACCATGGAGTTGGGGGCTGTACCAAGCGCATGTTCCTTCCCAATGCTGAGGCGATCATTCAGAAGATGGGTGTGAAGAGAGATAAGCTTTGTCGACTAAAAAAAGAAGGCAGGATATGCACGAATACTAATCACTGGCGACAGTTATGTTCTCTTACTATTGAGATCCCTACATTGCAAGTTTTTTTAAGACTTTGAAACTAAAGGAAAGCGGTGACAAATGCAACAGGCATGGGTGGGGTTTGAACCCACACTCTTCAGTTTACAAGACCGACGCCTTACCACTTGGCCAACGCACCTTTGAGTAAGCATGGGAATAAGGTTGTTCAAATTATTTTTTTCTGAATCTGGTTTACATCGCCTGGATGCAGCAACAACAATAAAAGGTATACTTGTCCTTAAACTCGGACGTGATGTTCTGCAGACATGTGCACAATGTCCTGTTTTCTTGCAGTGTAGACATTTTGCTGTTCACGCTCCGCATTCATCTGCTTTGTGCGTTGTTAGTCCGCACCTGTAACATGTAATGTCAGCCGTCCCCTGTTCTATTTCTCTAGCATGACTGTGTCCTGCTGCTCGGCTTTTGTTTGTAAAGTTTGAGCGAGCGCCCCGTTCAGTGTCACTTTGTCACTGTGGTCAGAAAGCATTCTTGATTCTGCTTGAGCTGCTTCATGAATTCTAGCGACTGTAAGAGCTCTTTTTAAAGTCAGCCCTTCCTCCTGCAGCAATTTATAGTCTCTTATGTGCACATTTTTCCACAAGTTGATCTCTTAACATGTCAGTTTCCAATACTCCAAAGTCACAAGATTTAGCCAGTTCTCTTAGTGCAGTCACAAAAGCATCAACAGATTCGTCCTGAGACTAAGTTCTCTGCCTAAATTTATGCCGTTCCAAAACCACATTTCTCCGCGGTGTAAAGGAAGCGTCTAAGGCAGCTACAGTCTTTTTCTCCAGGGAGGTTGGCAAAAATCCGCTGCACGGAAGCCCCGATACAGTGCAGTAATGTAGCACGTCTCACGGCATCCTCAGCTTCTGTAGATCCACCGGCTATTTAAAAAAATCTGTACGACTCCATCCATATCTTGTATTCCGTATACAAATCCGGGGCTCCGAGGTTCAGTAGAAGTGGTGGAAAAAGCCGGGCATAAGCAAAGCTTCTCGGCGCGGCGGCCATATCTTCCAATGCGCAAGCTAAACGAAAAGTCCGAAAATTCAGAAGTTCGTTTCTACCAGCAAGAGAACTAAAATCTGCAGTGTTCTGCTCGCTTTGAGTCCGTCAAGCACTCATCTCTCGTCGCCATAAATGTTGTGTATCTTAATAAAGAGATGTTTTTATATTATTTTAACTATTTTGTTAACTACACAGATCACGCCCTTACACCATATATTCCCGCCTTCTACTCTCTCGTTCTGTTGTCTCGCGATGTCTACTCACTACTACATTTAGCATGACTTCTTGTTGCAGTTGAGCTCAAAGCTGGAGATGATCTCCATATTTTACCGCAGTAACTAGTCCGAAACGTAGTATACAGTACACACTTTTTAAGTGAACTCAGGTTGTTAAAAAATTAAACCAGTGCCCTGTCACAGAAACGTACCCCAGTCTCCCGCGCAACAAGCGGGGGTACTCAGCACTATACTAACGAGGAGCGCTTGTCTGCAGCTGAGCATCAGCTCTGTTTACTGTCAGCAGTCATTTCCTCATTTCCAAATACTTTTTCACCTGCTCTCAGCTTTTAAAGACGGTCATAAACGCTCAAGAAGTAATTCATGTCAGTTTGAAGTCTGTTTCTGTTGTCTCAGCTCTTGATAAAGAAAAGCCGTGCGTGGGAGACTCCCTCTCTGAAGAAGTTTGCCGTCACCCTGCGAGGGAGAAGAGCCATCAATCACTGAGGCAACCAATGAGACAGTTAACATTAAACACGTGAAATGCGAGAAAGGCTTCTATCGTTTCTACTCTAACGAGAAAGACCTCTTTATTAGAAGTGAGATTTTAACAAACGTCTCCAGGGTAAACTGCGACCTGAACGCAACGCCTTAGACCACCAGCCATCTTGCCTGTGGTACTTAGAGCAGCGCTCATTAAAAATGATCAGAAACCGAAAGCGCTTCTTATGCGGATCAGTATATTCCGATACCACTGGTTCTGCAGAAGAAATAAGAAAAGCCGAACTCAAAGCAGTGTGTTGCCATTACGGGTATTCTGTCTGCAGCTGCTTTAAGATCTACTCACACCGTGTTGCCATTAAGGCTACCTAGTTAAAAAAAAACTTATCGTCATCTTTTTGAACGTGATTATTAGACACCCGTTAATCTCCACCGAGGTTTCTTGAGAGATCGTTCAGCGAGCGAGTATTAAAACACTACGTCGCTTCCAACCTCTGCTGTCACTGTAAACTCGGACGTGATGTTCTGCAGATGTGCAGTGTGCCTTTCCTCTTGTCGTATTCAAGAGTACTCACTGTGTGAGTTCCTCACTGCGTGTTCTGTGCTCTACTGTGATTTAATTTAGATGATTACGTGGAGTAGAGTGACAAGATCTACTTGAACATTTTCGGTTTGTGAAATGAAACACTAAATACACTACTGTAAATACAAGTAATGGACATTTAAAATAACCACAGTAAAGCTAGAAGAGTGAAAGATAAAAGACTATTTAGAATGACATTCACAATAGAATTAAAAACGGCACAGCCGCCCGAACAGGGACTTGAACCCTGGGCCCTCAGATTAAAAGTCTGATGCTCTACCGACTGAGCTATCCGGGCTCTGAAAGGACGCCGACACTGTCGGGATCCTCGCAAGTCACGTGTCTCTTGTGCCGAAGAGCAGTCATACCTGACCCGTCTGGAATGACCACTGACAGACTTTATCATGAAGCGACGGCACCACTCCCAGTAGAATGAGTGAGAAATACAGCATGACATGGGTAGTTAAGGGGCTCCCACAATCCATTTTTCCTCACATTACTGATTTTTTTCAATAGCATTTTGACCTTTTTTCACATTCAGATTTTTTTCACATTTAATAAAATCTTTTAATCAACAACATTAAAAAGAAAACAAATGGAACATTTTTTGGAACAATAATTAAAAAAAACTTTCAATGCCTTGGTTGTATACGTTTATAAAGGGAGTTGCAACATTGCTGAAATGTAAAGAGCATTTCTGTAGAGAAAACAGCATTTTTTCTGCCTTGATGTTAAGCTTAGGGAGCCTGTCTTTTGGAAATTCTATTTTATAACACCTTGCACAGCCTCCCGGCAGACTAACAAATATTTTTTTGGAGAAATTGGCTCACACACCGGAAGACACTAACGTTTATTTACGTTAGAGTATGTAAAACTCAGGCTTTAACAGATGTTCATGATGTTTCACACGGGGTGTTACCTGTTGTAGTGTTTCAAAAGATGTGTTAGCGGACCACAAATTATCTTTAAAAGATTTGGGTTTGTACTGGCTGGGATTCAAACCCGACTCAATTATTTGGAAGGCGCCTGTACCACCAACGCACTTCCGAGAAGCACCTGCAAATTATCACAATCCTCTCTCTCACCTACAAAGCTATGGAGACACAGACGTCCAATGAAAACTAATTTTATTCACTCAAGGCTCCACTTTTGTTGTGATGTCATTTTAATTAATATTAGCTTTGATAAGGTGTCGTTTTTGCCTCTTAAAGTTAAAGTCTGCTCCTTTCTTCCTGGTATAGAAATAACATGTTCCATCTTTGTTTAAAAACACCACTAAAAGTAAATTATTCAGCTCTAACGCCTGTGTGCATTGACAAGACATCTCAAAAGGACTTATCAAATAAGAACACGATCCTTCCTGTTACCATTCCTGTGGCTGGGGCATTGTTTCACCCTTTTATTTTCTTCTACATTACTTGCAGACAGGGCTTTATCACTCGAGTTGTACAGAACAAGTGTGCATCGGTCCATGAAAATCATCAGTAGTGCTGTTTTTCTATGCATAGTTTAATCAAGAGCACTTAAAAGATGCAAAAAGCTTTCAAATAAAACAGAATTGAAAGACAGTCGAGCAAGGAGGTAGAAAAAAAGCACTTCCCCGTCTGGGAATTAACCACCGTCGCACGTGTGACTGGATACAAAAATAATAGATTAATTTGTTCCCAGTCTCTTGAAGCTTTAATGCGATTATTTTTCCTTCCTTATTTCTTCATTCCCATGAATTTACTCTGTAGTAGAGGAAACGCGAAAGTGGGAAACTGCAGGCATTCTTCGTGAGTGGTGGATTGTGATCAGTGAGCATCTGGACAAGTCTGTTCCATTACCTTTTCCATCGGGGATGTAGCTCAGTGGTAGAGCGCATGCTTCACATGTACAGATGCAGCCATTCAAAATGCGCGGGGGATACCGCATTATTTTGCGGTACGCTGTACGCAGTCTACCGCAAGCTACTGGTAAATACCGCGAGTTACCGTAAATTCTCCTATAATATGACAAGCAAAATAATAGTATCCGGAATTTCGGCAAGGTGGAGCTAATAAAGCTCAACCTCTCATGTTTGAGCTGTGGCCATTAAAGTCTTTAAAGAAGATATTACTAATAGTATTAATAATGAATGACCTTGGACAAGCTGTAAGTGTAAACTCAAAGTATTGCCCTGGTCAACATTCTTTTTTTCATTGACCGTCTTGTTAAAAGTAACACCACAGCATTTCGCAATCACGCATTTGTTTCCAATCATGCAAAGTACAGTAATTTTTGAGAATCTCCGATTCACCATGCCTTTCACATGCTCATAAAAGAGATTGATTTAGGAACGTAAACATATTACAGTATGAAAACTGTACTGTATACAGTATGTATATGTATATTTAATGTCTTAACTGTGGCCGTTTAAGTATTGAATATTCATATCTAATTTTACCACTGAAGGGAAATCTTAGTAGCTGAGCATAAAAAGAATAGGAGCATACTGCAACGCGTGTGAAGGCCATAAACGATATTAATTTTGGAACATAAACATACAGTACATGGCTGGTCTCGGTACTTTAAAGAAAACATTCACGAAACATGGTTTCATTATGACCAGAATCGGTCTTGAGATATTTTTAACTTGATTTACAGTATTTGAGAGGTATGTCTTAACACCGATACTACAGTGCGTAAATACTGCTCACGTATATGTTTCTAGGTTTATATTATGTATTTCATACGGTCAAATTACTTTTGAGCAACTAATAAGAAGCCCAAAACGGTATGCGTTTTAGTTTCGTTTTGTGCTGGGACTCTGCTTTTAACAATGTCGCCGTGGATTGATTAGAGATATCAAGTACATACAAGTCATTTTTTAAATGTTGTAGTTCGTCTTGTAAAAATGTTACGAGTACATCATCTATCAACAATTACACAGGTTCTGTTTCCATATTGCGGATTTTGCGGATTTTAGATTTCACGTTGTGAATATATGATTTGGGCAAACAGAGCCGCAAAGAAGTACATTATGGGTTGTTGTTTTTTTTTTTGCAGTTTTATCTAGAACAAGCGATGCTTAAACCTTTGTCTGATTCTTGTGAAACTATCCACACGACAGTTACAGTACCTAGGAGTTGACTTCAGTGATGTCACTGATGGGATGTTTCTAAAAATCCATCATCTGTAAAGCGTCTTCTCTAGTTGTCCTGCATATGTATTCGCTAATGAAGCTGTGTGTTCTGAGCCTGGATCTCTACATTTCTGTATGAACCAGCTTAGAGGGCTAAAGACAGCTTGTGTTTAAATTGAGTGTAAGGCAATTTATGCTTCTGAAGTCATGATCAGCATTTATTATTGTACTGTGCTGTAAACTTGTTTTGTGCCTAGTCACATTATTTTATAGTGTTTTTATAGCGTTATTAAATCCGGTGGCGCTGTGTGTTAGTTTCCTGACTCCCATGTCACATGGTCTGTGATTGAATCCCTTGGAACTATGACTTTATTTTTTAACAAACATTTCTTTGAAAAAATGAAACGTTTACCTTGGTCAGAGATTAAGGTCGCTGCCTTTCATCTAAAACCCTACTTGAATCCTTCTAAACTAAAAATCAGTGTTAGTGAGTTAAATAAAGAGGTATCCAGGTAACAGTGAAACGGGCAGACAGTCTGGGGAGATCGCCCGTTTTCCATGTAAATAGTTCCCTGGTTCTGCACCCCTTGGTGTTTCTCTCGCTCTCTCTCGGGTCACCTGATCATTAGCTCGAAAGATTTGAGTGCTTTGTGTATATTCTAATGGTAGTGGGGGCAGGGTGTGTGGGAACAGGTTTGGTTGAAATTGCATTGGAGATCTATGTTCTTCACACCTGAAACATTTTCTCTGAAAGCATTTTCTTCGCAGTTTAGCCGATCTTGTTACAGCATGTTACAGTTTACTATTATTAACCATATTAATTTTAAGTGCTTAATGCCATTTTTTGACCAGGCACGAATATTCTTAAGTCCACATCTTTGCAAGGGAATCAGTGCGAATTGCAATACTAATTAAATGACCGCAGGCACTTTCCACCCCCTCTGCCAGCAGGAACATTCCTATTCTTAGCTCAGCAGCTCATTACAAACCGGGTTTTTTTACACAGCAATACAGCTTTGCGTTGTGAATCTGTTTTTCCAAAGAAAGTGGAATACAGTGATACTACCTGCTATACAGATACATATGTTTAGATATTTAGACCCTTAAATTAATATCATTATTAATAATAATGATTATAATGATAATAATGATAATCGGCCAGTGAAAGCTCTCTTGTCCTTCACATCAATGCCTGAAACATTTTTTTCATAATGTCGACATACACAGTCGTGTAACTGACAGTTTGAGGTAGCCTATCGTGTAAATTTCGCTTTGTTGCTGATAGGTTAAGATTTCGAAACTCTGCCCCAAAGTCATGTGACTGATTTTTCGCCCTGTTTCGTTGGTTAAACGCAATGATCACAAGCACCACCATGGTAACTGGGATGTATAGTTTTTAATTCCGTTTGAATTATAACTGTACGTACTGTCTTCATATTTGGCCAGGGCTTTAAAGAAAAGGCACGCCAAAAAATTTCGGTGCCGTCGTCTCCGCTTTAAAGGTACCCCCGTGCTGGAAGAATTTGACCTCGGAACGTTTGCCCAGCGTAGTTATAGTGGACATAAAAACAAGAGTTTGCTGGCATTATATAATTATGCGAATTACACAAATATAATTATATCTTATTAATTTCTTGAGATACGCGATTCTTTTAATACAGTCTTTGCTGTGCTCTAGAGGATCCTTGTGATAGTCGAGCTCTAGTTGAATGATAAGTGTCGCAGTTTAAATAAATTTTGTAGTTGGCAATTATGAAACACTCTGTTAAAAGCAAGGGAGTTTTTATGTCCGTTGCAGTTCTTTTGAAACTGAACTTGTTTGAATTGACTGAGCTCCGTGCTGTACCACACAATGTCTGTTTTTTTTGTGCTGTCCTACTGTACTTCCTACTTTGAAAATACCTGTGAAACCGGTTTAATTCATCACAGCCAGCCCTCCCGCAGAGAGGGGGGTTGTACTTGTTAATGTCTTAGCACAAAGCAGAAACTTCTTGGAAAGATTACAGATTTTAATCGTCTTTTTTCTGAACCAGGGAAAATCTGATCATGTTTCTCTATAACAATAATAAAAAACTTTATTTTACATATCACCTTTAAAAGTGGCATCTCAAAATAATACAGTAGATGTAAACCACAGATTACAAAGTAAATACCCAGACAAAAGCAAACGCGTTTTTAATAAGATGCTTTTATTCGTTCATAATCCGACGATCTCAGGAAGACTAATGGGGGTCTGGCTTTTTTTCTGGAAAACCATAACTCTGGTCTTGTCCAGATTGACTGTCAGCGCCCAGGTCTGACAGTGCTGCTCCAGCCTCTGTTCTGTGGGCGACAGCAGGACCAGTTCCTCTGCAAAGAGGAGGAACTCGATTTCTGTAATTAATGCCGATCAGTAAATCAGGGGACGACAAAACAGTTATTGCGCCCGGCTCCTCAATGGGCTTCGACGTGCTAATGCGTTGGTTTAACAGTCCGGGTGTGGCAATGTTTTTTTATTATTGTTATAGAGAAACATGATCAGATTTTCCCCGGTTCAGAAAAAAAGATCTGAAGTACTGTACCGTATACTAGTTTGTCACTCTTCTCATCCCCTCTTTGCTAAATGGCTTTTGAATCGAGTCACATGAAGACAGAGGTGAAACAGCCCTACACAGCCCTGTCGCAGTACACAAATATAATTATATCTTATTAATTTCTTGAGATACGTGATTCTTTTGATACAGTCTTTGCTGTGCTCTAGAGGATCCTTGTGATATTTCGAGCTCTTGGTGAATGATAAGTGTCGCAGTTTAAATCATTTTCGTAATTAGAAATTATGGAACGCTCTGTTAAAAGCAAGGGAGTTTTTATGTCCGCTGCAGTTTTTTTGCAACATGAATATAATTATATCGTTATTAATTTCTTGAGATACGCGATTCCATATTATATTCCCTTTTAATCAAATTCTAAAAGTATGCTTGTTGTCTCCGGTATCACGTTAGTTAAAGTCTTCGATGCTTAAAATGTTTAGGGAGAAATGGAATACTGGTGTGTATGTTTTCTTTAAAGTACCGAGACCAGCCATATACTGTATGTTTAAGTTCCAAAATTAATATCGTTTATGGACTTCACACGCGTTGCAGTATGCTCCTATTCTTTTTATGCTCAGGCACTAAGATTTCCCTTCAGAGGTAAAATTCCATATAAATATTAAATACTACAATGGACACAGTAAAGACGTTTACTGTAAATCTTTCTACGACAGACCAACGGACCACGAGTGCCCCTGTCAGTCAACCAATCACATACCGCGGTACCCCGCGTCATCTTGTGTCACGATGCGTGACGCCGTAGCCAATTACCTCCAGTACGTGTCTGTACCGCGCACTTTGAATGGCTGCATCTGTAGATGGCACAGCTGTTACAACAAACAGGCAAATAAACTTTTTTTATTATTCCATTCGAGCTGTAGTTTTGAAAATGTTTTTTTCCATTCATTAAATAATACAAAACACAAACCCACCATAAACATCTGACCATTGTTATTCCTGAATTATAAGCTCGTACCCACGTACTGCGAAATTCGTGCAAGAGTCACAGCTGGTAGGCAGTTCAATGAATATGATGCTTTTCAGGGGCCGAGTATTAGACACGTGTTATCGTGCGGAGCTTAGTCTTCCTCTAACGCAGTCTTTGCCTCGGACCACCCCTCTTGGCACATTAGCCCTTTAATTTTCGATTTTCTGTATAGAACACCGAATATCTTGAGGAAGTCTGTCAAGCAATGACTGCTGGATAATTGAGGTGAAAACATTGGTTCAAAATCAACATCCTCTGCTATTGCCGTTGATTCTTTGAGAGTTTCTTCAAGTTCTTCATTTGACCTTCAATATTGAGGGATATTGAGCATAATACCGTACTATTTGTAGCTTTCTTTTGATCGCCCGTTTTATTAAAATGCCAGCCTCTTTTACAATTATTTAGATGTTTGGCAAGGTGTAATAGCCCCCCTCGCATCCTCAGCTAAAATATTTCAAAAGTACAACAAAATTACATTATATTGAACAGCATTTATGTTAACATTTATATTCAAATTAAAGTAAATATACGAAAATATTAAAATACAACTTCGGCGATCTGTCGTTTTTGCTTGTCAAGTTCTCAAACAATTTTGCGTTGTATTTTAAATTACTTTAGCTGAAGATGCAACGGGAGCATAAGTGAATTCTCCCGCCACCCACTGGAACATATAATTCCATGGGTGAATACTAACTTTCTCGCAAGTTGCCAATATCGGAAATTATTGGAAATTCCCGGTAATGTTGACTCTGGTACTCAATTGTTTACTACTACAAATATCAAAATAGTTCAGGTTTTGCGGAACAATTAAATTTTTGCGGTGATGATGTTTACTATAGGAAGAAGTGCGTCCCTGGGTGGGATCAAAAAACCCACCTTGGGGTTAATAGCTAAACACGCTAACCGATTGCACCACAGAAATGCTTACACCTTGATTTTTTTCATTTACATACTTTTGGTGAACAAAAAAATTCACTCGCATTTCATCTTTCGCAAGCTATATGATTTAAAAAAAACAAGTTGTTCTTCAAAGGAAATGAATAAACGCATTAAACCAAATCAAGACCTCTTTGAGTGTCCCAAATTACATGTTCTGTAAAACAAGACAGGAAAAAAAGGTACCGCTGGAATTCGGATCCAGGATCTCCTCTTTATGAAATAGGTGTTTTAACCAGCTTTACCACAGCACCGGCAGAACACTATTCTTATACAGGTGGGTACCCACCCTCAAACCTTTGTTCTCCCGCTACTTTACCTTTGAATACTGCCCTGTCTCTCTCACACCTGAAGAAGGCTCCACGGCCGAAACGTTGTGTTCTCTTTCTTCTTTTTTTCAGCATGGAATAAACCTATTACCTATTCTTATACAGCCGCTTGGACACACCGCTCTGAGACATCTGAGGTCGATGTGCTGAGCCTGGTCGCCGAGCAAAATCATGCCCGGGGGGGGGCAGCTTTCATGATGTGGTTGCCGAGTGGTTAAGGTGATGGACTGCTAATCCGTTGTGCTTTGTACGCGTGGGTTCGAATCCCATCCTTGTCGGTTTATGTCTTCGACTTGTGATCTGTTTCTAAGTTGTACTTGCTTTCTTTAGCTACTGTAGTAGAGCAGTAATATTTCTAGCATTGGCTGAACATGGCTTACAGCTGTTAGGAATCCCTGGTGGGAAGATACACGGATCCTGTGCAGACGCAGGCACGGGTGATAGATGAGGCAGGCGAACAAACCAAAACGAGAGGCAAGGTCGTAGTCAAAAGGCGAAAGGCAAGTCGTAATCCAGGAAGTTCTCCGGTAGCAGACAGTCCGAGGCGAGAGGCGAGGTGCAAAGTCGAAAAGGCAGAAGGGGAATCCAAAATCCAGAATAAACGAGGTACGGGGAAAAACGCCAGGTAGAGCTCTCAAGGAGTAGACTCAATACCGAGCAGAGGGAAGCAGGTGAAGATGGTTTAAATAGCAGTGCGCACCGCACAGTGAGTGTGCGCAGGTGGTTTAACTCGTACGGCGGTGTTTGTTAATAATCACCCGCTGCTGGGGCTGATTAGCTCGCTTACGCTTTGGTCTTGACTGCCTGGTGGTCGTGACAACAATTAAACTTAATGCAGAAGCATGTTGTCTATAACAGTAAACGATGCAAGAAGACAGGAAGAAAGGCACCGCTGGGATTTAAACCCAGGATCTCCTGTTTACTAAAGAGGCGCTTTAACCATCTAAGCCACGACACCGGCAGAACTCTCTTCTTTTACTGCCACTTGGACACACCGCTCTGAGACACCTGCGTTTAGTAAGCACTGAGTCCGCCGGCTGAGCAAGCTGCCTCCTTTACACGGAACAGGAGCCCTGACCGTAAGAGAAATGAAGAGAAATGGCTTTTATTGGGCACTTTTCATGTCCAATGCACTTGACATCTCCCAAGGGGGACAGAGTTCATTAACGACACTTTTCCTTTCTTTCTTCTTTCTGTACACTTTGATGAAACAAAACGAGAAATCATGTAAGGGAAAATGTCTTTTTTCATGGAGAAAACATGCACCGGGAAATGTTGTGTTTAGAAGAAGTGAGTTAACATGAAAAGTGACCTAATTTACCAGAGCAAATGCTCACCAAGCAAGATCTGCTTTACTACTAGAGAGAACTAGAGTGAAAGACGCTTTTGTCTTGGAATTCTAAATCAATTAGAAATTCAGAGCGACACATAAAGGCTTTGTCTGCTTAAAAGTGATGATTTTTTAAAACTAAAAAAAATGTAGAAAACACGTTTCTCACTTAGAAATTTAAGATGGGGGTAGGGTATTACTAGTAACGGCACTGAACTCACCATGGTGCAATTAATTTACGTGACGGGCTAGTGGTTTAATGGATAACGCGTCTGATTTCGGTTTATAAGATTGTCGATTCGACTTCTACCGGGGTTGTGTGATTCAAATCAGGCTCCTCAGAAATAGATGTCTGTTATGTAAATGAACCCCACCTGAAAGCAAACGTTGGGTCTGGGTTCCTTTCTTTCCTGCATGAAATAGCAAATCATTACAAAAAAAAAAACACCAACTAATGTCCAATAGTCCAATAGTTAGTCATTTAAGTAAACATGAATATACTGTAAGGTCTTGGTACATGGGAGTGGATTTCAACCACAATTAAAAGAAGGGCAAATTATAATTACAGGCTTCAGACACTTTTTCATACAAAAGTGACCAAACACTCCCTAACTTTCAGGTTTGCTTGAACCTGTAACAGAAAAGCGGTTTGAAACTTCCATTCTCTGATGTCACTGTCTCTAAAGTCGGACGTGATGTTTCGCGGATGTGCAGTGTGCCTTTTCTCTTGTCGTGTTCAAGATGAAATGCTGCATAAGCTCCTGACTGGGTGTTCTGTACTGTTCAGATTACCTAGGTGGTGTACAGCTAAAACCCGACTGCATGGTGTGAATTCCAGGTTCAGCACCAGCAGCACCTGCAAACACATCAGCTGACCTCGACATGATTTGAACACGCGACCTTCTGATCTGGAGTCAGACGCGCTACCGTTGCGCCACGAGGTCACTTGCGACATGTGCTTTTAATTCACCCAAAGAGAAATATCAGCGTCCCTGAAAAACATTCTCTCCTGTGAGGAGCGCCGCTCTTCCAACGAGGGTCTCTTCATCCCAGACCACAGATTATTCCTCCCGCCCGGCTCTCTCACGGAGAGCAGACACACTGTCTCCACTAATGTGTTTACTACATCTATAGATCTGACCCCCTACAGCCCCGATATTCCTGGACAGGATATTTACCACCAGCCTGGTGAACTTCTCATCTTGACCTCTCCCAGGAGGAGCACAATTAACACAGAATCCTCTCTCCATTTAGCAAATAACACAAAAAACTGTTTACCTGTCAAGACAGAAAACCAGGCTGCTCCAGGTGAGGCTTAAACTCACAACCTCGGCATGAGTCCACTGAATATGTCATTTTACATGGCCTGAACCAGGAAAGAGATTGGAAGTCAAGAAGTTATGGTTTTGTTTTAATACTTGCCTACTCTTTTAATTTTTCGGTCAAATCTTTTATTTGGGAGTACTTTCAATGGATGTTAATCTTTGTCCCGATGCACGATTCTGGGCCATGGTGTGTCTTGAATAATGTTCTTATAGGCTTCAGTTTGGAAAAGTGCGCTCTTCAGAAGCTACTGAAACCGCTAATGGTTTCATAACACTTAATGCAAAAGCAACGTTCGGGTTTGAAAAATAATATTTCTTGCTATGAATACAAACACTGTTACAGGAGGCGTGTTAGGGCTATTTTAGCTTAGATCATCAATTCATCTTACATTTCTTCTCCATCTATATCAACAGCGTCATCGCTACTGAGCGCTAAAGGCAGGTCCTGGCAATACAATCTTCTTTAGAAAACATTTTTAAAACTATTTCCACTACCATACATTAAGTAAAAGATACCGATTGCACACAACTCATAAAATCTCTTTTCCAGGGACGTTGTAGCTAGATGCAAATTCCAATCGAAAATGTATCAGCTTTAAAATTTTCTTTTGGATCCACAGGACGATCAGCATGAGACTCAAAATATACCTGTGTTTGATTGTACAGCATAGATTGTACAGCATGTATGTTTACATTTATGTTACAATTAAGGTAAATATATCAAAATATCAACATCCAACTTCACAGTGCTAACGTACTGTAACAGTGCTTGTCAAATTCTCAAACAAATCTGCGTTGTATTTCTAAACTCTTTTAGCAGAGGACGCAACAGGAGTATAAATGATATCTCCTGCAAGCCATTCAAAGATACTTTTCCAAGAGTGAATATGGATTTCTGGGGAGTTGCGGTGTTGATCACTATTGGACTTCCCCGGTCTCAAGTGTTGTTGTTGGACACGGGCAAAAGACTCGCATTTTCTGCAAATATAAAGAGGGTTAAGGTTTCAGCTTTAGCGGAGACAGTGTTTACATTGACAATAATAAGAAGATCGTCCCTGGGTGGGTTTAAACCACCAACCTTTCAGTTAACAGCCGAACGCGCTCGCCAATTGCGCCACAGAGACTGATGAGAGAAGCTTTTCTCCATTCGCACCTTTCCGGTCAAAAAATAAACATTGCTTGCATTTTCTTGCCAGTTGGCAATATTCCTACTGCTCTGATAGCAAAGAATTACATTTCATTTTTCACAAGCTGTATGAATTTCTTGAAAAACAAGTTGTTGCAGAAAGGAAATACATTCATGCTTTAAACTAAATCAAGCCCTATGCGGTTGTCCAAGATGGTAGTTTCTGCACAAAAAGACAGGAAGAAAGGCACAGCTGGGATGTGGAGCTAGGATCTCCAGTCAACGAGACAGGTACTTAAACCAACTCAGCTACGGTGCCGGCAGAATTCTCCTCTTTTATAGCCGCTTGGACACACCGCTCTGAGCCATCTGCATTCAGTAAGCCCTGAGTCTGCTGGCTGAGCAAACTGCCTCCTTTACACGGAACAGGAGTCCTGACCGTAAGAGAAATGAAGAGAAATGGCTTTTATTGGGCACTTTTCATGTCCAATGCGCTTGACATCTCCCAAGGAGGACAGAGTTCATTAACGACACTTTTCCTTTCTTTCTTCTTTCTGTACACTTTGATGAAACAAACGAGAAATCATGTAAGGGAAAATGTCTTTTTTCATGGAGAAAACATGCACCGGGAAATGTTGTGTTTAGAAGAAGTGAGTTAACATGAAAAGTGACCTAATTTACCGGAGCAAATGCTCACCAAGCAAGATCTGCTTTACCACTAGAGAGAAGTAGAGTGAAAGACGTGATCATTTCACGCCGTTGTGGAACGAAACGCTTTTGTCTTGGAATTCTAAATCAATTAGAAATTCAGAGCGACACATAAAGGCTTTGTCTGCTTAAAAGTGATGATTTTTTAAAACTAAAAAAAAATGTAGAAAACACGTTTCTCACTTAGAAATTTAAGATGGGGGTGGGGTATTACTAGTAGCGGAACTGAACTCACCATGGTGTAATTAATTTACGTGATGGGCTAGTGGTTTAATGGATAACGCGTCTGATTTCGGTTTATAAGATTGTCGATTCGACTTCTACCGGGGTTTTGTGATTCAAATCAGGCTCCTCAGAAATAGATGTCTGTTATGTAAATGAACCGCACCTGAAAGCAAACGTTGGGTCTGGGTTCCTTTCTTTCCTGCATGAAATAGCAAATCGTTACAAAAAAAAAACACCAACTAATGTCCAATAGTCCAAAAGTTAGTCATTTAAGTAAACATGAATATACTGTAAGGTCCTGGTACATGGGAGTGGATTTCAACCACAATTAAAAAAGGGCAAATTATAATTACAGGCTTCAGACACTTTGTCATACAAAAGTGACCAAACACTCCCTAACTTTCAGGTTTGCTTGAACCTGTAACAAAAAAGCAGTCTGAAACTTCCATTCTCTGATGTTACTGTCTCTAAAGCCAGACGTGATGTTTCACAGATGTGCAGTGTACCTTTTCTCTTGTCGTGTTCAAGATGACCTGCTGCATAAGCTCCTATCTGGGTGTTCTGTACTGCACTGTTATTTCATTCAGATTACCTATGTGGTGTACAGAGAAAACCTGACTGCATGGTATAATTTCCAGGTTCAGCACCAGCAGCACCTGCAAACACACCAGCTGACCTCGATGTGATTTGAACACACAACCTTCTGATCTGGAGTCAGACGCGCTACCGTTGCGCCACGCGGTCACTCGTGACAAGTTCTTTTAATTCCCCCAAAGAGAATAACAGTAATGCTAGAATAACTAGTATTAAAACTAATAATACTACTGTTAATTCTCTAACAGTAACACTATAATTATAAATAATATTTACATGAATATTAACATTAAAACTAAAACTATCAGTAGCGCTATCATCATTAATACTCACATGAACACTAGCATTAAAACAACCAGTTGTACTCTCATTAATATTGATATGAATACACTAGTATTAGTATTTGTTGCTACCCATGACGTTACATCGCTCTTTGTGATGAACGAGATACACCTAGACGCGCACAGTGACGTGGCGCCTGTCCCCGTGGTTACCATACTTATGATTTATAAACACGGGAAAAAATACATGTAAACTGTTACTTACAGTGCCTTGCGAAAGTATTCGGCCCCCTTGAACTTTTCAACCTTTTGCCACATTTCAGGCTTCAAACATAAAGATATAAATTTTTTATTTTATGTGAAGAATCACCAACAAGTGGGACACAATTGTGAAGTGGAACGAAATCTATTGGATTTTTGAAACTTTTTTAACTAATAAAAAAATGAAAAGTGGGGCGTGCAAAATTATTCGGCCCCCTTGCGTTAATACTTTGTAGAGCCACCTTTTGCTGCGATTACAGCTGCAAGTCGCTTGGGGTATGTCTCTATCAGTTTTGCACATCGAGAGACTGAAATTCTTGCCCATTCTTCCTTGCAAAACAGCTCGAGCTCAGTGAGGTTGGATGGAGAGCGTTTGTGAACAGCAGTTTTCAGCTCTTTCCACAGATTCTCGATTGGATTCAGGTCTGGACTTTGACTTGGCCATTCAAACACCTGGATACGTTTATTTGTGAACCATTCCTTTGTAGATTTTGCTGTATGTTTGGGATCATTGTCTTGTTGGAAGATAAATCTCCGTCCCAGTTTCAGGTCTTTTGCAGACTCCAACAGGTTTTCATCCATCTTCCCCTCAATTTTAACCATCTTCCCTGTCCCTGCTGAAGAAAAGCAGGCCCAAACCATGATGCTGCCACCACCATGTTTGACAGTGGGGATGGTGTGTTGAGGGTGATGAGCTGTGTTGCTTTTACGCCAAACATATCGTTTTGCATTGTGGCCAAAAAGTTCGATTTTGGTTTCATCTGACCAGAGCACCTTCTTCCACATGTTTGGGGTGTCTCCCAGGTGGCTTGTGGCAAACTTTAGACGAGACTTTTTATGGATATCTTTGAGAAATGGCTTTCTTCTTGCCACTCTTCCATAAAGGCCAGATTTGTGCAGTGTAAGACTGATTGTTGTCCTATGGACAGACTCTCCCACCTCAGCTGTAGTTCTCTGCAGTTCATCCAGAGTGATCATGGGCCTCTTGGCTGCATCTCTGATCAGTCTTCTCCTTGTCTGAGCTGAAAGTTTAGAGGGACGGCCAGGTCTTGGTAGATTTGCAGTGGTCTGATACTCCTTCCATTTCAAGATGATCGCTTGCACAGTGCTCCTTGGGATGTTTGAAGCTTGGGAAATCTTTTTGTATCCAAATCCGGCTTTAAACTTCTCCACAACAGTATTACGGACCTGCCTGGTGTGTTCCTTGGTCTTCATGATGCTCTCTGCGCTTTCAACAGAACCTTGAGACTATCACAGAGCAGGTGCATTTATACAGAGACTTGATTACACACAGGTGGATTCTATTTATCACCATCAGTCATTTAGGACAACATTGGATCATTCAGAGATCCTCGCTGAACTTCTGGAGTGAGTTTGCTGCACTGAAAGTAAAGGGGCCGAATAATTTTGCACGCCCCACTTTTCATTTTTTTATTAGTTAAAAAAGTTTCAAAAATCCAATAGATTTCGTTCCACTTCACAATTGTGTCCCACTTGTTGGTGATTCTTCACATAAAATAAAAAATTTATATCTTTATGTTTGAAGCCTGAAATGTGGCAAAAGGTTGAAAAGTTCAAGGGGGCCGAATACTTTCGCAAGGCACTGTACATACATTTATCAACTTGGAATATATTTTTTTAGCTCTAGGATACAGTTACCTAAATAATAATAAGAATAATCATTGTTTAATTTCGGTTTGAACATTTTTTACACTAAACGCACTGTGGTAATTGATCGATACAGTCTTTATTGACTGTTTTCTAGATATTTAAAACAGGATCAAAAACAGAAAAAGAACCAGTACTCACCAATCGGTGAAGTTAATCGTTTATTCTACGGTTTTTCAATTGAATTAATTGGTTTTCGATAGATAAATGATCAATAACTCTCCTCCGTGCGCACCCTCCCGCGGTCTTGCTCTCTGATCCAGGTGCTCAGGCTGGTGTCTGTGACATTACAGCGCTCTTTCTAACAGAGCAGAGCGCGTCTCCGCTGGAGGAGACTCCTGTCCGGAGCCTGGGGGGCTTTTCTTACAGATATAACATCCCCCCCAAAAAAGAATACACCGGGCTGTGAAGAGAAGCAAATCATAACAATTGTAAAAGGAGAGTGACAAACCAAGGAATGAAATTCATTAAACAGGAAAAAAAATAGTTTACTTCGCAGATGAATGTGTTACAAGGCGTACCTGTGTGGAGCAGTAGAGAACGAGTACAAGTCCCTGTAATAAGTGCATTTAAATGTTTTAAACGAATCATCAGAGTATAGAAGCCAGGAGGATCAGGAACCTGATCCTGGAGGTTAAAATGTGTATCCTGGTTTTATTTCCAGCCTGCTCTCAGTTCCATAGGTAGTCTGATTATTTAAATTAAATGTATAACTGTTACAATAATTCATCTAATTGTAAATTTATAAGACTGTGAGACACCTGTGAGAGACATATGAGAGCTGGTGATTCCCTGGGCTGGTGTGGAATCACACACAGACAGGTCTTCTTCTGTGTGATCTGAGTCCCACTGCTGAGAGCTACAGACTGGTCAACTGGTCACTACTGTAGACACGGTCATTGGCCCATCGGCTACTAATAATCAATATACAGTGTACTGACCAGAGTGTCACTACTTGTGTTTATTACATTAAAAGATAATTCCACACTCACGTGTGTTAGAAAACATTTATAAAACATGTTTGGAGATTGACATACAGTAAAGAAAGTAATACTGAAGGGCTGGAGGTCCTGGAAAGGGTTAATAGAAGCTTCTTGCTTCTGACCTGGAACAGAGTCCACAGCTGACAGATCAGTGAGTCTTGAGCCCAGTTCACAGAGAGGAGAACCAGGAGCTCTTCTCTGTCTCTAAGTGGCTGTGAGGAAGGAGAAAATGGGGAGATGTGACCTGAGTCCAGGCTGTTCCAGGATTGTCTGAACGTCCTCTGGTTCTGGATTGACGGATAAAAAGAAGTATGGAGCTTCTGTCCGATTGTCTCTGAGCTGTGAATCAGACTGAGAAGAGAATAATGATTTATTATTCTGCCTCTGATAATTTTTCTCTTTGCCAAGTGGTGTTACATCCCCTTCAGAAACTCTGCACAGACTGTCAGAGTGAGAGAAAAGTAGAGAGATGGACAGATAAGAGCACACGCGGTGAGAGATACATATGTCTTGATTTACTTTGAACCAAGTGTTCATTTCCTTTGTGGAACAAGTTGTTTCTGAACTTCAAGAAATTCATACAACTTCTGAAAGATAAAATATAAGTCTTGCTAATCAGGACAGAAGAAATACCGCAAGAAAATATCAGTGATTTTTCTCCTTTTAACGAAAAGTGGAGAAAAACAACGGCAGTGCATCTCCGTCATCTTAATTTAGCTTAATACAAGTATTCACTTCCTTTTCTGTGGATTACAGACTGCGAAAGATGAAATAAAGTTATTGGTTATTCATGGTCAGTGCAGAAGATATACTGCCGGCTGGCAGGAAAATGTCAGTATTTTATAATTCTTTAATTACAAACGTGTGAATGGCAAAAAGCAACGGGAGTGTGTCTCTATGCAGCTATTAAATGAAGGGCTGGTGGTTCAAACCCACTAAGGGACAAGCTTCAGACTGTTCCGCTGTAACCATAACCTCTGCTAAAACTTGATGGGATTTCTTCGCAAGCCCTCCTGAAATTTGCAGGAAATATGGATTTTACTCGTGTGGAACTACAAGTAAACAATTAAGTACCTGTCAATGTCCAAGAAAACCATTTTCACGTGTGGAATTTTATCTTCAACTGGCTGTCAGGAGAATTCATTTATACACCCGTTGTATCCTTAGCAAAAATATTTTAAAATTAGAACACAGATTTGTTGGAGAACTTGACAATCCTTGACAATCATTATTAAATGAGCATTATACAATTGTGTGTTGATATTTTGTATATGTACCTTAATTGTAATAAAATTAAACATAATTGCTTTGATATGGATGTTCATTTGAAGGATTTGAGGAAACTATCAAGGATCTCAGAACAACCAAAGATACATTTGGGCATCTGCTATTGGTAAAGATTAAAGAGTACTGTAAGTGTGAAGCTTGCACACACACGAGAGAAAAATCAGTTTTAATGTACTTCATTAAACTGATGGTGTGCTTATCAATCGTGCATAAAATGTACATAGCTGAGGATGGTTTCAATCAGTCGATTTCTGGATTAAGGGCCCAGCACGGTTCCGCTGCACCACTCTGCTAACAGATGTCTTAGTGTGATTCAACACAACTACTCTATCTTTGCTTTCTAAAAGTGTGCCCGAGATGGAAAAGTCTAAATGGTAAACGCAGACGTCACTTTGAGCACTTGGTCTTTTATAGTACAAATCATCACACGCTGCCTTACATGGCGTGTCTTCAAGATCGTTGTGAACCAAACCTTCTGCCAAACTGAATCTTTCGTCGTTAATTCCCAAATCTTCAATGAGAATCAGTGAAACGAAAACCAAGCCCATGTACACACTCGCGTCCTAGCGTGAAAGAAAAATGATGTAAGCATTTGAGAAATAACGAGAGTAGTCTGAACATCTCCAGCCTGTCAACTGCTCTACAAAGAGATCGCTCCCTCTACACCCACTTTATAACGCTGAAAATGATTCAGGAAGCACAGCAAAGTTCTAGAACCAGCGAATGCATCTGCATACATAAAATGTCAATTTTTCAAAAGTAAAATCTTCAGCTTTGAAAGATTGTCATCTATATATTTTCGTTTTTCTCTTTTTTACATAACACGCTTTCGAGAAACAAACTGTCTTGTAATGAAGGCTGCATTAGAAAATGTGTATCTAGCTTTGTTAAATTAAAATCGGCACATCCCAGTGGACAAAAGATGTAGAATATATGGCTATTAAACGCATACTTTAGACGTATAAATGTGCTCTGTAACTGGTCTAGAATGAAATTCAAATATACATATATCGTTATACGTCAATTAGACATCTATGATTATATGTTTATTATACATAAATGGCTGGAGTTATATTATACGGATAAATTTAGAGGACTAATATACATATATAGTTAAAGGCCTATTATACATCAAATAAATATTTTATAGGTGTAGAAACTAGTAAATAAAGCCAATGATTTGTTTTAGAAATGTATTCTTAAAATATACAATTATTCACACCTGAAAAATATGTAGTTCAAATTATACATTATATACAATATTGTAATCAACAAATGGCTAATCATCATAAAAACACAACTAGTAAACTTCAGTTACAAATTCTAGTAACATGGCAATATATATAATAATGACAAACAAACTAATCACATGATCCGGCTAAAATTTAACTCAAAACCACATTTCGATTCAAATATAAATTTTAACATTTACAACTTCTATATTTCCACGAAAATATAATTAATGCAGCACAAACGCTACTTTCTAAAAAAGACAGAATGAAACTGTTTGTTTTTGTGTTTCATGGTGATCCTCCTCTCGATACTAATGAAATGTTTAATATGATCCCTCGAGAAACAAAAAGGAGTCCATTTCCGCCTGGAATGATTGATGCCCCGTGGTACACTACGAGTTGCGTAAGGCTCTGTAACGCGCAGATGAGAAACTAACCTCTGCTTCTTCATTATATACACAGAGAGCTATATATGCGAGCTTACTGCCTCCTACGGGCTCTGTATTTGTTAGCGGTACAAGACCGGACGTGGAGAAATGAAGTGAGGAGGGTGTGTACATTAAAAGGCTCATATCGTCCCTGGAAGGGCTCAAACCACCACCCTTTTGGTTAACAACCAAACCACAAAGACGCATGTACAGCTTAACACTTCTCGGTCTCAGTGAAAGTGATACTCCGTAAAATTTCCAGAGATTCATTTATTTTTAAAGGAAAATCACCAACAGCGGCCGAGATCTACTGGAGTTTTTTCATTCTATACTGCGATTTATGAAGGGTACCCTGTGAAAATACGAGTTTTGACGAGACGGGATGGACATATAAGGTCAAAAAGCTTGGGGAATTGAACTTTAAGGTGAAGACTGCGGGTTCAGTAGCAGCAGAACCTGATCAGTATCAGTTGACTCCGATATACTTTGAAAATGAACTTGGGGATTTAGAGTCAGACGTGCTACCGTTGCACCTTGGGGTACTTAATTTAAAAAAATAGAAAAAACAATCAGTGTTCCTGGATCTGTAATTGAGAACAACACCTGCACAAGAGCTGCGCAGGAAGAATAAAATGTGGTCTGGGAAGAAGAGACTCTCTTTGGAAGAGCTGCGCTCTTCATAGGAGATTTTTTTTTTTTGTGAAGCTGATTTGTCTCCTTTGGGGAATTCAAAGGTATGGACAGCCGTGACTTCGTGGCGCAACGGTAGCGCGTCTGACTCCAGCTCAGAAGGCTGCGTGTTCAAATCACGTCGAGGTCAGCTGTTACTTTTTCAGGTTCTGCTGGTCCTGAACATGGAATTCACATCATGCAGTTGAGTTCTATCTGTACACCACATAGATAATCTAAACAAAATAGAGCAGTACAGGACACGCAGTGTGGAGCTCACACAGGCTTACAGTCTCCAGCATTGGAGTGAGGAGGAAAAAAAGAACTTTGTTTTTTTTTAAGAGAAAAGGCACAGTTCACATCTGCTTAACATCACGTCCAACTTTAGCGACAGCTACATCAGATAATGGAATCACAGAAGTTTCAGATAACTTTTTTTTTTAATACAGGTTCAAGCAAACCTGAAAGTTAATGAGTTTCCGGACACTTTTGTTTTATTAAAAAGTGTCTGAAGCCTGAAAATGTAATTTGAAAAAAAAAACCGCTATTGGACATTAGCAGGTGCTTTTTGTAACGATTTGCTATTTCATGCTGGAAAACAAAGGAAACAGACCCAACGTTTGCTTTCAGGTGCGGTTCATTACATAATATACATCTATTACTGAGGAGCTATAATAAAATTTACACGAGCCAGGTAGAAGTCGAACCTATAATCTTATGATCCGAAATCAGACGCGTTGTTTATTAAACCGCTGGCATTTCACATGACTTGAATTTCCCCATAGTGTGCTCAGCGCCTCTACTAGTAATGCACCGCTCCGTCTAAAATTTCAAAGTGAGAAACATGTGTTTTCTGATTTTTTATGAGTTTTAAAATATAATCTCTTTAAATCAGACAAGGGGTTTATGTTTCGCACTGAAATTCCGATTGACTGAGAATTCAAAGAAAGACTGTTTTCTTCCACAACACCGTATAATTATCACATCCACCAGACTCCCCAACCTCTCCAGACCTTGCTGGGTGAGCAATTGCTCTGATAAATTAGGTCACGTATCATGTTAAATCATTTCTTCTCAACACAACATTTCCTGGTGCACGTTTTCTCTATGAAAAAAAAAGACATTTTTCCCTTGCACGATTTCTCGTTTTTTATCAAAGCGTACAGAAATAAAAAAAGAAGAAGAAATAGTGTCGCAAAAGAACTCTGTCGCCCTTGGGAGATGTCAAACGCATTGGACATGAAAATGCCAGATAAAAGCCAGTTCTCTTCGTTTCTCAGTGTCGGGGCTGCTATGTAAAAGAGGCAATTTGCTCTGAGCGCAGGTTCAGCGCTTACTGAACGCAGATGTCTCAGAGCGGTGTGTCCAAGTGGCTGTAAAAGGTGATGGTTGTCCTGTCACCGTAGCCTAGTTGGATAAAGCGCTTCTCTATTAACCAAAAGAATCGAGATTCAAATCCCAGCCGTGTCTTTCTTCCTATCTTGTAGTACAGAACGTATCATTTCGGGCAATCACAAAGGGCTTAATTTCGTTAAATGCAGGTGTTCATTTTCTTTCTGGAAAACTTTTTTTCCGTTTTTGATGAAATTCACACAGCTTGCGAAAAATGAAATTCAATTCTTGGTTACCAGTGCAGAAGAAATATTACCGGCTGGCAAAATAAACGGTAAGATTATTATTTTTTAACCGAAAACTTGTGATTCGATAGACGAACCCGCCAGTCAGTCTCTGTGGCGCAATCGGTTAGCGCGTTCGGCTGTTAACTGAAAGGTTGGTGGTTCGAGTCCACCCAGCGATGGGATTCTTCTGCAATGTAAATGTTGTCCGAAATCAATTGGATTTCTCGGCGAAACCATAACCATTTTAATATTTGCAGGAAATGCGAGTGTTTAACACGTGTCAGGGTCACCGGGAAATGTCCAATAATGCCCAACATTGCAACTCCCCAGAAAACCATATTCACTCAAAAAAAACTATCGTTGAATCTTCATTTATACTCCAGTTGAATCCTCTGCTGAAATATTTTAAAAATACAATGCAGGTTTGTTTGAGAACTTGACAAGCATTGTTACGATAGCACTGTGCAGTTGGATTTTGATATTTTGACATATTTACCTTAATTTTAAACATAAATACTATACAGTCTATTGTAATTTTAAAATAAGTTAGCCGAGGATGCAAAGGGGTGAAAGGGAAAGGTCAGAAGGTATAGTAAAAACAAGGTTAGGATTGGTGGAGGTGGTAGGGGTGTTGATGGTTTTTCTCTGTAGAGGATGATTGAGTTTTTTATCCTTCTCTGAAGTGAGAAATTGGAAGAGTTGGGAGTTGAGGGATCTGATGAGGTTAGTTATAAAAGGAAGTTGATGTGGAGCTGTTAGCCGTAAAACTTCCTAACGTCTTTAAACTGCAGTAAGCAAAGATAAAGGAAATTATCTTTGCTTACTGTCCTGTCTTTCTCACACCTGAAGAAGGCTCCACGGCCAACACGTTATGTTTCCTTTCTTCTCTTTTCAGCATGGAATAATCCTTTACTTTTTCCTTTGCAGCCTACGCATGCTGACACAGCTACCCACCTGATATATAACATTCCTATAATCACAACTATGAATGTCCAATGTGGGTATTTTTTCCATTATTATTCATTTTGGCATTGAAGCATATTTTATGTAATACAGAAGTGTCATAATCACTGAAAAACATTTTTCATTTAGAAAGAATTAAAAAAATATAAATCACTATGAATTACATTTAGCCTGTTCTGATCTAGGTTTTCTATATACTTTAACATGCCATGTTCAGAATGTCACAACGCAGAAATGCAACAGTGAAGTTTTGTCATTACAAATGTTCGTGGTGAGTGATTTTGTCTCTCTTACCTTAGTGTCAGTGTTTTGGTAATGAGGAAGGAGGGAAAAAGTAATTCAGCAGAAGGGGTGCTATTTTGTTGACTATAAATCCTCACATGCCATGTTCAGAGGGTCATATTAAAAAAAGGTACAGTAAATTTTCTTATAGTTCATGATTTTCATAATTTGTTACATTGTGTCTCACACCTTTGTGTCAGAATTCTGAGATGTTTTTTTCTAAACAGGGGCCATCGCAATACAACAGAAAGAGCAATTAGCTTTTCCCTATGAATTCTCTCATGCCATATTCAGAAGGTCATATCTTAAAAATGGTACAGCAACATTTCCTGAAGTTCAGGATTTTGAGAGTCTGTTACATTGTGTCTCACACCTCATTGGCAGAATTGTGAGACAATTTTATAATCAGGAGGGAGGGTCATAGCAATACGCAGAAAGTGTCATCACCCTTTGCTCATCCTCCGTTAACCATATATTCTCATATGCCATGTTCTAAATGTCCCATTGTAAACTGCTATAATAACATTTCTTGCAAAATGCAAGATTTTAAGACTTAGAGAATTCACGTTTTGCCTTTGTCTTATTTACTTGTTGTCTAACATGCCAGTTTGTGTTATTGTGAGTTTTGAAAATTGGTTTTCGATTTTCTGAAATGTGTTTCATACAAAAATGCAATTTGGATAATCATTACTTACATATTCCCCTTTACTGAGGATATGTGCAGTAATCCACTCGGATTAGTATTTTTAAAAATGACTATAGAGAGCCATCTACAGGCGAAAGGCGGCATAACATCACAGCAGCAGCACTGGAACGAAAAACGCGAATAAGAAGCTGGCGAATAAGCAGCCAACTTCAGCCTCGTTAATGCAATAGGATTGGGTGAGGTAGAAAAATATTTCTTCCTCTGAATCCTAACATTTTTGTAGGTGTTCTAGGACTTCTCGTTTCAGATAAAGCTGCCAATACATCACTTATTTCTACTCCATCAATATCAGCAGTGTTATCAGTACTGAGCCCTAAGTGTGGGTCCTGTCATCATAGAAAAACTTGAACGTATCAACTGCATTCACCTGAAAAAATCTGATAAAATTGAAAAATACATCGGAAACAAATTTACACTGTTTTTTTCAGATCCAGAAGAGACTCATCATGAGACTCAAAACAGACCTGTTTTTAATTCTTTCCAGGAGGAAAGATTATTCAGATGCAAACATGGGTCCAAAATCAATGTACTCACCTATCTGTGTTGCTTCTTCAAATCCTTCAACTGAACGTCGGTATTAAGGGATGATATCATACAAATTTTGGTTTTCTTTTAAAGCACTTTTTAAAAAAAATATGAGCCTCTATTATAGTTGTCTTGGATGTTTCGCAAGGTATAATAGACCCCCTTGTGCCCTCCGCTAAAATATTATAAAATACAACAATCTTTATATATATATAGAACAGCATTTATGGTTACATCTATATTAAAATTAAGATAAATATACAAAAGTATTGAAATACAAATGTACAGTCCTAACATAATCATGCTGTCCAACTGTCTTTTTTGCTTTTCAAGTTCTCCAACAAATCTGTATTGTAATTTTAAATATTTTAACTAAGGGTGCAACGAGAGTATAAATGAATTCTCCCGCCAGCCATTTGAAGGTCAAAGTCCATGGCTGAATATGATTCCCTTGAATGCTGGCCATGACTGGTCATTCCCAGTGATAATGACTAATGTACTCACTTGTTTACTTGTTGTAGTTTGACACACAAAACAACTGCATTTCCTGCAAATATCAAGTGGGTTAAGGTTTTACTAAGGAATCCAATTAAGTAGAATAATGAGAAATGGGCTCGAACCACTAACCTTTCAATTAACAGCTCCCAGAGACTCACGTGCAACCCTTTTCTCCATTTGCAAGCTTTTGGTAAAAAAAAAAGACTTTATTCTTGCCGGCCTGTAATATTTGTTTTGCACTGATAAGCAAGATCTGTGTTTCATCTTTCGCAAGCTGTATGAATTTCATGAAAAGCAAGTTGTTCTAGAAAGAAAATGAAAACTTGCATTTAACAAAATCAAGCCGCACGTGATCATCCATAGTGATACATTCTATAAGACAAGACAGGAAGAGAGGCACCACTGGGATTTGAACTCAAGATCTCCTGTTTAATAGGAAAACGCATTAACTAAATCAGCCAAAGTGCTGTCAGAGTATTAACATCATGTCTGATGTCAGTGATTGCAGCTGACGAGGAGGATCGCTGGAGGACAGTTCACTGTGAACAAGTCAGCCTGCATAATGAGGGGAAGAGACCAGCCTCTGTGATGCACTATAGAGTTACACTAACCTTCTGCCCTACTGTTCTCTGCTGCATTCTACCCTAGCAGATAAATATTGGTTTCCATGCGTGTAAGGTTTCTTTTTTTTGTCAAATATTTTCAAGCATATTTTTGCTGTTGAAAATAAGTTGTTTGTGGTTTTGAGTGTTGTGTTCCTCTTCCTTTAGTGTCACCCAAAGTGATACATTGTGCTTCGGCAATTCTTCGGGCTATAGTGTTTAGAGGAGTTCAGTTGAATTAGTTTGCATAGATAAAGTATTTATTTTCCTTTTAATCCTTTAAAGCATATTACATTGTCAATACATTGTATCTTTCTTCCTACTAATTGTCATCATTTTTTTTCTGGCTTGATCTCGTAATCAGATATTTCAGAATCTTCCTTAAAAACTAGTAAAAGAAGTGGGACACATTCATGCACACTAAAAAATATGAAAGGGTAGCAGGACACAGTAACCACAAAACATCTTGTAGATTATGAATGTGCCTAAAATATTTCAGTACTTTAGAGGGTTCTGCCATTTTAGATGTTGTACTGTGCCTGTCTGACTTATCAAACGTGTCATTTAAATCTCACATCATTTCTATATCAGTCTCAGGGCCTTGCAGCAAAGATTGCAATTCATCCCAAAATGCCAAGTTTCCCACTGTTGATACGTACAAAGAAATTAATGTACATTTTCCCCCAAAATCAACCAATTTAAAAATCAAATGCATCCCTCCTCATCTGCAGTTGGAGAGAATAATGTCAGAATAAATACAGGTTTAAAAGTCAGGAGCATTGATAGTCCTATTTAAAAATTTTGCTAAAATGCTCACAATATATTAAAAAGTTCTATAAAATGCAAAAATAATTAAAACATAATAAAACAAGGTAAAAAGAAATGATACAGTTATAAAGATCAGGAATTATCAATTTGAAGTTACAATCCACTTACAATATGCCAAAAATGGCAAGAATATGTAAAACAGGTGTATATTTTTTAAAAAAACAAGTTAAAATAAATACTAAATACTTTTAAAATTCAGGAATGTGATTGGTCAGATGCTTACGATGAGTGTTGTTGGTGTTTCGTGTGATTTAGCGAATTGAAAAAATATTCCATTTAAAAACGGCAGTAGCTCGTATGAAAAAAATAGTTCGTAAGTATCTTTGTTGTAACAGCTGCGCCAGAACTAGTGTATTCATATTCAGCAGAAAAATACCTGAACTTGACTGGTTTATATTCAGTTATGTGCGTTGGGAACAAAAGGGAGACTTACTGTACGTGGATTTTATTAGGTTTTAGGAATCAGAAAATGTATTTTTACACGTTTATGCCTACGAGCAAAAATAACTTCCTGCTTTCAGCACTTTTATTGTTTCTGCTTGTAACCTCGAACAGAGAAACCCAGTACTGACTCTGGGATTTAAGAGGCATGTATGAAGACAGTAAAGGTGAGTTTGTTGTTTTTTTTCCCCCGCTGAAGAGTATGAAGGCGGTGTGACGAGTCTGGAGGGAGGAGACGCGCATTCCGCACGGGGAGCGCAGAGCAATGAGTTTCACCTGCAGCTCGCCGAGTCCTGTCCTATATAACCGCTGAGCCCGGACACACAGAGTCTCCAGCCAGTGTTGGAGACGTACTATGTTAATAGTTTTTTTTAAGAAGAAGTCGGTGTTCTTTCGCTATTTTATTATTATTATTATTATTATTATTATTATTATTATTATTATTATTATTATTATTATTATTATTATTTGAGTTAGTGGTTACTGTGCTAGACCGGCGCGAATACCGCTTCTGTTTCTTTTCTCTGCTCAAACACTGCTGGGCAAAGCTTAAATTAAAACCCTTTTTCTGAAACATTGAGTGTGAGGGGTAACAGGTGGAGGTAGTCCGTATCGAGGTCACCGGGGGAGGTACTCCTGTCTCCCCAGGTGACACTTCTTATTTTTGAGATAACGTTTGTTTGAAACCGCTCTACAAATTTTCTCACATGCACGTATTCTCCAATATCACCACAACAAAACCATAAAGTTTGTTTCCACAGACATGACACTACTATGCAATAAACCAATAAATTAATGAACTAGCAGAATCCCAATAAAAACACCTGGCCAGCCCAGCGTGTCAGTATCAGTTTCTTATCAGTGCTCCTTTTTTTCCACACCAGAAGTTAACTGAGGTTTTGTTTTCATTGCATAACAGCAGATAAAGGCTCTCTAGCAGTGTCTAAAGGTTTTTATAGCAATTGCAATGGTTTTTATTCTTATTTTCATGATTTTGTATTAATTTATTAATGTCATTCCAGGTCCAGTCTTCACAAAACATGATGTAGAATTTTTTCTAATTGATCAATTTGTCCCAGATTTTTATCCAATCTAGTAGTTACCTAGAACAAGGTTTTCAAATCATTCCCAGGCCCTTGACATGCATATAGTTGAAAAATATGACCTCTGAAGACCAAAAAAACATGTTCACCAGCTGTTTTTTTTTCATATGTTTGTCTGCTGAGTGGGCACATTAAGAAATTTGACTATTCACACTCAAAGCCAAGGGGGCTAGCTTCAATTTAAGACCTGAACCAGGCTCCTGCTATGTTCTGCTGCAGAGATATAACAAATGTTTAAGGGGGAGGAAATTCCAGGCAGACATTGTCTAAATATGTCAATGTTGTTAAGTGTTTGAAGCCCAAATAAAGGGCTGTTTTGGATGAAAGCAGTAGATTGGGTCTGATCAAGCTCGTTACTGACCTCACTCACGCAAACTCCATACACGGTATTCGGGACTACGTGCGGTAAAGAGAAGAGTGCCCCCTTCTGATATATCAAGAATACACATAACTATGGAAGCCCGTCTCACCAGGGAGTGAAAAAAACCGTGCTATGGTATCTCATATTTGCAACTTTGAAATTATCCCCATTTAACTGTCTGCCCTTCTCTTATTGTAAGGGATTTGGTTTCTAGGGCTTGTACCCCTGCCACTCCCACCCTAGTTCGTGCCTCACTGTATAGGCTCGAACCCAGGTCTTGCCCACTAAGCTAAAGACCTTCGAGTAAAAAAAGAATTGTACCAGAATTGTTTTGGATAGATTTGTGAAATGTTATTGTTAAATACATAACTCACCAGAGCTGTTTTTTAAACAAAATAAATAAAAAAGCAATAGGGCTGGAGTTTATAGACTGTGATTCAAATACGAGAGTAGGAGAGGAGGGGACTAGTTCAGGAGCACAACCGGCCCTCCCCTGCCCAATTTCACAGCAGGCTCTGTTGTACCCCAATGTGGAGTTCAGCTTTTGATCACTCAGCTGAGAGATGAGCCCTGGGAATATGGGGCAAATACAGGAGATACACATGACTCGAGAGAGAGTTTTTATCCCTAAGGGATAAAACTTGTTTTACAATGGCAGACAATATAATGAAACAAAACCTCTGTTCTGCTGCTCCAGGCTGGTTCCACTGGGAACAAGTGGAGCTAGGAGCTCATGAACAGCAATTGGCCCAGAGGGCAAAAGATGTAGAATATAAGTCTATTAAACGAATACCTTAGACGTATAAATGTGGTCCGTAATTTGTCTAGAATGAAATTCTAATATACGTATATTGTTATACGTCAATTATACATCTATGATTATATGTTCGTTATATATAAATGGTTGGAGTTCTATTATACAGATAACTTTAGAGGACTATTATACATCAAAGAGATTTTAAATCAAGGCATAAATCAAGCCAATGACTTAGTTTAGGAATTTGTTAATTTTCAGAATAATCAAACACCTGAAAAATATGTAGTTCAAATTATACATGATATACAATATTGTAATCAACAAAGGCTAATTATAAAAAGACACAACTAGTGAACTTTAGCTACAAATTCTTGTAACATGGCAATATATATAGTAAAGACAAACACAAACTAATTACCTGAACATGCTAATATTTAAGTCAAAAACACATTTCAATTCAGATGTAAATTTTGAAATGTATAACTTCTATATTTCCAAGAAAATATGATTACAATGTGAAGTTAAGACCAATTTTTACTGTTCACCATTTGCAAAGCCCTCTCTTATTGTCCTAACAGTTAGAACCAGCAACTTATCATTTTCAGTGTCCAGACTTCCAGGCCCCCTGCCTTGCGTACGCAATCTTCAAACAAAGCATTTTGTGCTCCTTTATTTCATTTTCTGTTGTTGTTGGGTGGGACTTCAGCACTGCAGCTAGGAGAAAATTTTATAATATTAGTACTCAAATAAATTATGATTAATCTCAAGAAAGAACCATTAAGGTTTACTAAGCTCAAAGCTTAATCAGTGTATTAAGTTTAGCTTGCATCATAATAATGGACCAATAGTCTGTCCTAATTAAAGAGTACCCAAAGTTTGAAAGTACAACATAAAATAAGAGTACCTTTAATTACTCTATAAAGATTTGTCTCTCCCAGGCCCCTCTTTTGTCGTTGATCTTTCCAGTTTATGCCAGCGAAGTTGAATTCCATCATCAGTTCATTTGTCATTTGTCTGAAAAACAAATTCTCACTGAGCTTAGATGTTTTTCAAGTGAGTTTCCAGTCAATGTTTTTTTACTCAAATATTTAGGATCAAATGTACTACTGTAATCCTTATACTTTAAAAGACAGTTTTGCAGCTTTACATCTTGCAAATTCAGTGCTTAGCACATAGGTATCTATAAACTAAATTTTGTGCATATTTTAACTTGATCAAAGTAAAAATGTAATGTAAAAACATCTTAAAAATCAATAAGCAATACCTTGACAACACTGAACACACTCCCTCTGACATCACTGCCACCTACTCTCCAAAGTTGGTTTATTTGGAAATAATATATTTGAAATAATATTAGAAGTTTTTTTACTACTGGATCTTCATCAATCAACTAATCAGACATACACATTACCCATGACTACTCAATGGAACTAACACATTTTTACATATTAACTGCACTTTTCTGCAGTATTTGCTCAGTCTTAGAATACAAAGTCACCATATTTCAAAGTTAAATTGTAGTAACGTTTTAGAACATAGAACATTATGTAAAACACTTTATTTTGGCATTAAAAGATAAGTAATATTATACATTATAAACTAAAAATAAGAAAGTATGCCAGAGATGGATCCTATTAATCAGATGTAGGCTGTCAAATTATGACCCATCTGTAACCTAGAATACTAGTGAATATTTTCTACACCAGAGAGAATATACAGTAATATCATACCAGCAGCAAGGACTCACTCGTGTGTACAGAACTCATCCATTGTGCTCAGCCTCTTGATGTGGAACTGGGAGTCTAACGGTTCTGTACACCTTCCCACACATCTCAGTTCATCTCTGATCTCCATCAGGAGACCCAATACCCACTTCTGAACTTCTGAAGTCATTCACATTTTGTATCAACATTTGAAAGGAATTGGATCAGGATTTTCTTATACTATTGTTATATTAGCATTACTGTAGTGTTGCTAATGTGCTACATGCAATTTATAATCTTACAAGTTCCCACATTTGTAGTTGATTTTATGTGGTCTTCTCTTTCAAACTATTTTATGTGCCATTTATTGCTTATTAAAATACTATTTTTAATCAAAATAATATTAAGTAAGACCTGTAAGTAGTATAAAGCGACGCCTTTCGTCAAACTTTTTGACAGATACCATGCCCCCTTTTTCAGCCAATGGGAGGCTGTGGTGGGCGGATGTCCAGCCCCCTTTTCAACCAATGGTGTGTTGTTATGGTCAGCTGTCCCTCCCTCCACCCGAGCCAATGGTGTGTCATTGTGGAGCGGATGTCCCGCCTTCCCCCACTGAGCAGTCCTGAGCCTCAAGGTCCAAATACCCGCCACCGCATTCCCCTCGAAAAAGCACATATTAGTGACGAGGGTTGGAAGGCGATCATGTCTGCCACGGGGTTGAGTGCGCTCTATTATAACCCTAAGGAAGCGGGGAGTTACGGCAGCGTGGGGAGTCTGTTGAGGGCCGTGACTTCCCCGGGTGTGAGCGCCACGTGTGGCGGCGTGTGAGCTTTAAGAGAAACAGGACGCTGGTACCTGAAATGGACTGGCAGTGGCAGGCCGACTTGGTGAACATGAGAGACTACAGTGAGTTCAACGATGGTTTCTGTTACATCTCATCACGTATAGACATGTTTTCTAAATATGCCTGGGCCGTACCACTGAAAAGTCTGGAGGGGGCGTGACAAGCGCTTTCAGAAATATATTTCAAGAGGGTCGTACTCCTGAAAAGCTACAAACGGACGAGGGAAAAGAATTTCTTAACAGGACCTTCCAAAATCTTCTGAAATGTGAGAATATTGAACACTTCATTATGGCCAGTGATGTGAAGGTTAGAGTGATAGAGAGGTTTAACAGAACTATTAAAACTTGGACTTTTCCACAGCGCGTTTCATTTCATGCATGAGCTGATCGATGTTGCAGTCGTACCCTCTAGGTAAGGTACATGTCCATATAGTCTCATCGCTGATGAACAGAAAATCTTCATCCTGATCAAACGTGTTTAGCGTATGCGGATAGTGCAGCTCGACCAGACCCACTTCCCAGCTCCTGTCCAGGTCAATCGCCTTTGCCAGATGCTCTGTGAAGCACGCGCTGGTGTTCTTTGGAAACATCTTTGAGGATGAATTACTGGCTAGTGTAACATAGAAGACATTGCGGTTCATTTTTCAGCACCTCTATATTTCTTTGACCTCGGAAGCCTTTATCCAACTATTGAATTTATCGCTCTATCTGCGCCACTTTACCAAAATCTGTTTGTTTTTTTCACGCCCCCTGGCTGCTTTAATCTTTTGGATGCGATAGACGCTCTCAGAATTGGGGTTTATTTTCTGTACCTCTTCTGTGTAGAAGGAGCCCTTAATGTCATTGCTTGTGTAGTCCTGCAGTTTGTAATAGGGTCTTAGAGCCGGGGTCCGCTCTTTGACAATTAAAATTTCATCTGTGAAGGTCTGTTCATACCCCTTCTCAAACATTCCCTTTTATTTTGGACACCCGCACATGATCACCCACGTTAAATGAAAACTTTGACGGTTTTCACTTAAAGTGTTCGCCATAGACGGTTCTCCACATTTCAAGGGAGTTATCGATCGTAACAGAAGCCGGGGTTCGTTTAATAGTCATGTGGTAACTATGATTATAAAAGTAAATAAGATCAGACAGATCGATATATCGAAAGGTGTTTTTGTGTGTCGGGTACCTCCACATTTTTGTTTTAATAGTTTGGTTAAACCTCTCTATCACACTACTGCTCGGTGGGGGAAGGCGGGACATCCGCCCTATAACAACACCATTGGTTGAAAAGGGGGCGGGACATGGGTTTTAAAGTTTTGACAGACGCTGCACACCACAGTGGGGCAGACTTGAGTTTTTCAAATAGCTCTCGGTTACCAGCGTTGGCTAGCAAGGTGCCCGGTACGTTGATTTCGGCCATTGCCCCCGTGAACACATCCCAACCTTTTAGCTTCTTACCAGCCGCAACAGATTGCTGTTGTGTGAGAGCCCTGACAAGATCAATCATGTGAGAGCCCTCAACGGGTGCCCCCTTGTACACAAATTTTCCTTTTTAATTCCAGGCTATTAACAGTTTATTGCGTGCCATAGTCTTTAACAATATCTCGGCATTTCTCTGGAACCACTGAGACGCGCTGTCTAAAATATACCCAAAGTCAGCGTCGGTCGATGACGGCTGTTGTGGTGATGCGTGTGATAGATCGGCGGGTGCATTTTCGGGTAGTACAACAGTTAAAATCCCCTTTTCAGAAAACTCCTGGCGTACTATTGTCAAATACCGTTGTAACACCCGATTATATAATCTCACTTTTTCATATTCAGGCAGATGCGAGTTCTGAAAAAAGTCTCTCATTTAGTCATCCAACCTGCGGGTTGTTATTTTTCTCACATCGCTTTCGTTGCCGGACCGCTCTCGGAGTCGATCAAGCTGTTTCTGAGGTACAAGGTACATTTTTTTCAGCGTGCTCCATTATCGGTGTTGTAGAAGCCCCGTAATCAATGGTACCGCAATACTCAACAGTGTCCCACTAAAACTGCCGGACTGGTTCACCAAGAGTCTTTCTTTTAGGAGAAACCCAGTGGGCAAAAGACGTATAATATACGTCTATTAAATGCATACCTTAGACATCTAAATGTGGTCTACAATTAGTCTAGAATGAAATTCTAATATACGTCTAAAGTTATACGTCAATTATACGTCTATGTTTAGACGTTCATTATACATAAATGGTTGGAGTTCTATTATACGGATAGATTTAGAGGACTATTATACATATATGGTTGGAGGTCTATTATACGTATAACTTTAGAGGTCTATTATACGTATATGGTTAGAGGTCTATTATACGTATATGGTTAGAGGTCTATTATACGTATATGGTTAGAGGTCTATTATACATATATGGTTAGAGGTCTATTATACGGATAACTTTAGACGTCTATTATACGTATATGGTTAGAGGTCTATTATACGGATAACATTAGAGGTCTATTATACGTATATGGGTAGAGGTCTATTATACATCAAAGATAGATTTTATAGGTGTAGAAACAAGTAAACCAAGCCAATGATTAGGTTTAGAAATTTATTCTGAAAATACACATTCACACCTGAAACATACGTATTTCAAATTATACATTGTATACAATCAACAATCAACATATGGGCAATAATCATAAAAAACACAACTAGTCTTAAACTTCAGCTACAAATTCTGGTAACATGGCAATATACAGTATAGTAATGACAAACACAAAACTAATTACATTAACACACTAACTCAAAACCACATTTTGATTCAAATATACATTTTAAAATGTACAACTTCTATATTTCCAAGAAAAAAATATTACAATGGAAGTTAAGACGATTTTTGTCCACTATTTGCAAACCCTGTCTAATTGTCCTAACAGTTAGAACCAAAAACCTATTATTTTCAGAGTCCAGATCTCCTGGCCCCCTGCCTTGCATATGCATTCTTCAAGTAACACATTGCGTGCTCCTTTATTTCTTTTTCTGTTGATGTAGGGTGGGACTTCAGCACCGCAGCTAGGAGAAAATTATATAATATTACTTCCCAAATAAATGATGATTAATATCTTCTTTAGTATAATCTAAAAAATGAACGGTTTACTAAGCTCAAAGCTGAAATAAATGTATAAAATTTGGCTTGCATCATAGCAGTTGAGCAATAAAGTCTGTCCTAATTAAAGAGTACCCAAAGTTTGAAAGGACAACATAGAATAAGAGAAACGGCAAAACGATTTTGTGTCATCTTTCCCATTCACACTATTTTATGTGCCATTTTTTTGCTTATTCACGTACTATTTTAATCAAAATAATATTAAGAAAGATCTGTATGTATTCAGATAGTATTATTATTGTTCATACTTACTCGTCAAAAGAGGATTGCTGAGATATTTGCAGATATACTTCTACGTTTGAAAAACGTGTCCAAAATGGTGACCAACGAATACTAGCAATGCATTGTGGTATATATCCGGAAAAAATGCTGGGTTCGATATTTTCTCAACGTATGCGTTTATTAATGTTGTCGATATTATGGTTGAAATTTAACATTGATAATACATCGCGGCTATGTACCCCCTGCTATGAGCTGATGTGCAATTTTAACACATGCAGTTAGTAAGGATCGGTCACTGTTGTATGGTATTATATATAATGACATTATGGAATAGGATGGGGACAGGCCTGGCAACACGGGGGGAGGGGGGAATGTCGCCCCTTCAGTTTTGGGCAAAAAGATTTACCTAACTTAATTTGCGCCCTAAAAAAATAGTTGTACTTTGTCAATGGTCAGACAACACTAAATGACACGAACAGTCACTCAGTCTGTTTGATGGGCAGGAGGGCTATCCGTCCAGGAACTGCACATATCAGTGTCGTTATTGAGTGTCAACATTACGATCCTGTTTGCTCAGGTGGACCGATTCCTTGCAGTAGTTTATCATTATACTTAAAATCGTTATATAACTAGGACTAGTTATAGCAGTCTGTGCTTTCTGTTGGTTTTACAACATTTTTTTCTTAACGATTCAGAACGTCCATGTAGCTGCAAAAATGAACACTGGTACTTTTCGCTCCAGGCAATACAAACCGTGAGAGTGACGAAAAATGTGAAACTGAACTTCATCGCAAATACCAGATTGCTAGTCGTTATCTTCTATCATGAAGCACTAATCAATGGCATAGCTGCGAGATTTCATTTGGGTAGCTGCACCATACAGCTCCGTTTCAACCGAAATATCACCCCCCCTCAGAATTTCAGACGCCCCCCTACAGCTTTTTCCCCGGGCACCGCGCACTGATGGGGGACAGGGTGTCCAGGAAATGGTATCAACTTTTGTCAAGAAAATAAAAATAGAAACTCTATAGGCACTCAAACATTTTACTGTTTTTTTTCAGGCAGGTGGCAAGACCCCCTCAACAAAACCCTTGTATGCCAAGCTGTGGGCATTGATTCGTCGAATATACGTATATTTACGGCGAAATTACGTCTATACGTATATATACGTCGCCTCGACGTATAATCAACGTCGAATTGCAACCGTAAAATCGACGACATGAATAAACGCATATATAACGTCGAAAACACATCTAACACAGTGCCTGAGGCTTTTTACTGTATGTATCGTGTGTGCCGCAACTAGGAGTATACGGCACTCTGCACAGTGCACGAAGTAAATTATTTTGGCAGTAATTAATTTATTATATTTACTATATTTATTATACACGTGTAAATTAATTACTGCCAAAATAATTTACTTCGTGCACTGTGCAGAGTGCCGTATACTCCTAGTTGCGGCACACACGATACATACAGTAAAAAGCCTCAGGCACTGTGTTAGATGTGTTTTCGACGTTATATATGCGTTCATTCATGTCGTCGATTTTACGGTTGCAATTCGACGTTGATTATACGTCGAGGCGACGTATATATACGTATAGACGTAATTTCGCCGTAAATATACGTATATTCGACGAATCAATGCCCACTGGGAAGACCCTTTTGACAGTCTTTAAAAGCTTATGCTTTCTCTTCACGGTCCCAAACTGCTAAGCAGATAACGGTATGTTCCCTTTCAAGGTGTTCAAGGCGATTTTAGCTATTGCCTGTACAAGATCACCTGAAGCCCCACAGAGAATAGGTTTCCGCTGACTGGGGCTGGCTTTCACCAGAAAATGTAAGAGTCAGGTTTCACTGAACTCGTGAAGACATGTCGACGGACCGAATGTGTTTTTTTTTTTACTGAGTCTATGGTTGCAAGATCACTGACTTTAATTTTTTTTTTAAATACATAAGACGTGGGTACATCTGGGGGGGAAAGACTTGTTCGCAAGCGATAGTCTTCTGGGGTGTCGGCATTTAAATCCACCAACAAGTAACCGAAAGGTTTTTTAGTAGCGTCATTGAACGCTTCCAAATAAAATTTGGCTTTACCAGGGTACATCTGCCGGGACAGGGTTGTAATCTGTAGTTTATCTCTAGGGTTTTTAAACGGCACCATGAAATTTGTATCTAACGCTACGGTTCTACTTTTCCGGCTTTGACAAAACACATTTTGGATGATATCCATGATCATATACATGATGCTGAGGTTTCGGTGGTGTACGTATTTGGTTAAAGCTTTTTCTATCTCATTATTTTCACACGCAGACTCCATCAAATCATCAACTATAATCAAATTTACTCTACCCGGTGGCAGTAGCTGGTCGTCGGAAAACGACGTTGGTAGTCCTTCTATAAACTGAATGTATGGAAATTTCACAAGCAACTCAGCGTATAGAGGTTGCCAGCAGCTGTAACACCAGACTATGTTTTCGGGTTTACGAGTCATAACGGTATCACCGTTCTCCAAGAGCTGTTTTATAAAATAACTTTTACCGCAATTCGAGGGTCTGGACAAAATGCTTGAAAAAGGGTGTTTTAACCTGACATCCATCGTGTTAATATCCGTAGGGCAATGATGTCAAATTTTCTTGCAGCACCCGCTTGTCGTACACCACCTTTTGGGTTTTCTTTAAGGTCCGGGTCTCAATGTGCCAATCCTTTTTAACACGCACGATCATCGGCTGTTGAATAGAAATGTTTAAATTCCCGGCACTCAGCATAAGGGTTAACGCCATAGTCAAAAACCAAGTCCCGCAGACTCTCAAAGTTAACATTTTCACCATTATTACGCTCAATGTGAACAGGCTTTCCCACCAGACAGCTTGTACCCATACGACTTGGGCCCTGTTGATACAAACTTGATGTGTTGTCCAGCATCGATTTCGCTGGTCAGCTCATGATATGGCGTAAATAAGTACCTGAACAATTAATCGGGGTTTCTCACAATGGTGGTCTGTGGTAAATTGTCTCTTTGTCTGTACTTCCCCCCACAAACTGTTCAAGGCAATTTTTGAAAGCTGTCTTTTGGCCGGATTCTTTTTAATGTTGCCGGGGTCCAGCCGGACACCCTCTTTTTCATAATATTCGCTGATATATCTTTGTTGTTTCGCAACATCTGTACACCACTCTGGAAACCCCGAAGCTCCCTGTTCCCCTTTCAGAGGCAGTTAGATGTAGTCTGTAAAAAGATCGTGTGAGGACTTTTCGAAATGCCTAATTTCGTACATTTTACACACTCTATACCCCAGATCTAAGGCCATCTGTAATTCCGGGGTGCACCAGACACCAGTCAAGGCGCGATCTTCATCACTGTGCTCACAGGGAGTGGTCTGTTTTGTTTCACCACATGTACGACAGTGTTGACAGTTTTTTGTCAATTTTGGTTGGAAGAACTGGAAAGTACAAACGTCTGGGTGGGTAAACTTTCACCTTCACTAAACCGAAATACCGTTTTAAATCTCCAAAGTTGTTATATATTATTCGGGGGTGCCCCAGTGGGTATTTTTTATTTTTTAGTTTTGTTCACAAACGGATACAGACTGGTGAAATCATAGTAATGAATTTTTTCACCGGGCTGCGCTGTGTAATACAAACAAATCGCATTTGTTCTCCCCCCAAAAAGCGACTCATGCGGTTGCAGAGGCTCTGGTAACTGCGCAGCTGTTAGAAATTTACCCAAGTCTCCATTTTCAACAAGCATGTCTCTGAACTCGTGCTCCCACGAAACACGCACGTTAAAACCTCTCATTTTGAGAAAATTAATTTTAACCATCGTCTTTCTGTACAACCAACCAAAAGTAGTGTTTGTTAGCGGATTAAAATCGTTTTCACAATAACAAACGCTACAACCGTGAAAAAAACAACCGTTGAACTCAAAGGCTGTCGGCACTCCGTCAATTACAGCATAACCATCCACAAAATATGGGCCAACCTTGAACTCACCGGCCGTGGTTAACGCGTGTTGGATTTTAACGGGCTCTGTGTGTTCGATGTACATAAGCCATTGAATGCTGGGTGTAGAAAATCATTTTTGCTGGCGGTGGTAATTGTCATGGGGTAGCAACGCTATTGTTTCTTCCTGTAAAAACATAAGTCTGAACATGGCCATGCAGACACTAGCGATGGTCACAAACTGAAAGGGGTCGATGCACACAACGCAGGCGGCCCCTGACTCAGTCATGCGTGTCTGTCTGGTCATATTCATGACCTCGTCCCGAAACCTGATACAGCCTTCTCTTAGAATTGCCATATCCAACTGGCAGTAACGTTTCAACTCTCTCTGTAAGTTAAACACACGTCCCTTGCATTCTTCTTACCAAACCAAAAACTCGGCTTTCTTGCTCGGCAGCATGTAGTTAACGCCAAAAAGTTCTGGCGGCGGCATCGGTCCGACATAATTTTGGTTTTCTGAAGTGTTCATCAAGTGTGGAAAATGACCCTTAGCCCCAGGGAACCCCATGGCGGCCGGCAGTTTGCTTAATTTCATAGGTAGAACGTTTAAAGAATCGATAAATCTGATGTTCAGAGCTTTTACGGTCATACACATTATCTTACCACCCTGATTAATTAGTTCAACGTCCATCTTTTCAGCTAACAACTGTCTGATTACTAGGTAATTGTCATATCCCTTGCCATTGTGCGATATGAACGTATGGTTTTTAAAACGTCTATCGATAAATTTACACACAAAATCCTTTAGACAAGTTTCACCATAAAATTCCCAGCTTCATTTATTGTCAATATGAAGGGCGTGGACGTAATTTGGTATGTGAGTCCCCGTTTCTTGCATGCATTCAATGTCGAAAAAAATGTACTTGTTTGAAATTTTGGGGTTGTCCAAAGGCGGTATGTAGCAGAAATGTGTGTCAGGGGTGTCGATCACGTTGTTACAACGCGAGCACAGTTTCTCTTTACATTTGGGACTTGCGAGGTTATAAACCCCACATTTCTCACAAAAGACCCTGCGCTCACACTTACTCACACCTGTCGCCGCATTCCGAAAGTGTCTCGCCAAACACTGAAAGCTACGACAAAAGACCTTACAGGCCGGGCAATTCTGAATTTTGGCATCAATTTTGCAACACTGGGGATCTAAACAGGTTTTACAAGCTTTAACACAGGCGTGTGCGTTCTTGTGGCTATACGCCGCATGGCAGTTAGTGCAAAAATACGCCGCCCCCACAAAAGCTTTAATATTTAAAACCCCATAAAAATGCTCTTCATGCAGTAGAACAAAAAGTATTTTAGAAATTTGGTGGTGTGGGCCCCGTTGTAAAATATTTCCAATCACCCTGGTCGTGGTACAAAATTTTAATGACCACCTTTAAATGTTTTTCAAAAGCGGTAATGTCTGACAAACTAATTTTCCGATTCTCTGGAAAACCCAACTCTTTGTGCATTCGTTTAGCGCCCTGTAACATTTTCCTATCGGTACAACCTTCATTCAACAAACCGTACACACACCCGGCGAAACACAGATTACCGCCCGTGTAATGTAAATCGATAAGGTGCGCTTTTTTCTGAGCAATTACCCGGCTGTACAGAACGGATTTAAATCTTCGGCGGGCACCCCCCTGCATATTCCTAACTATCGTCACCACTAAGCGGTGGCTGTCATCGGTAAGAACCTCTGTGTGGCTCTGTAAGAGGTCCGAGATGTGGCTTAAAAAATCGGCAGCATTTAATTCTCCGGGGTGTCTCCTGCGTGAGAACAAGGGTTTGTTAAAACCACCCGCAGTCAAACGCAGCTGTACAAAATCATTCGCCCCGATGTTTGGAGAAAGTTCATCCAATATTCTCTGGACTGCACCATGCTCAGCGTCTATAGCCTGTACATACGAGGTTATTCTGTCGAGATTAACAAAACGAAATTCTTCATGGTGCTCTGTTGCTCTAAAATTATTATAAGACCTGTTATAACTACGTATACGCTCCAGGAAAACTAAGGGGTCTCTATTCGCCCCTGCACCGCCACCAACCTGATTCAGATCGTTCAGTACAACCGGTTCTCGGTTACCGACATCCTGTTCTGCTACAACAACCTCGGGCCTTAAGCTATTTTCTACCACGGCATTCTCATTGCATGGTTCGGGCGGCCCTTGGGAAATCTGATGCCGCTCTCTGAATCTTTGACGACGCAACAAACATGCTTTTGCCAGTTTAATTCTTTTATTTATGTACAAACGCTTGCTGTTGGCAAGCGCTCGGTCTTTTAAACACTTTTTAGACCGCATGTTTAGTCATTTATTGCCGGGGATTTGCACCAATGAAGCATGAAATATCATCATCATGGTCTGAAATCCTGAGCTTAGAGCGGTATCTTCTGTAGAAATTATATCTAAGAGGTTAGCGGTGAAAACCTGGATCTGTTTTGGAAACAAGGTCTGTACACCGGCTAAAACCGCTCTTAGACACTCTAAAGCTCGTTTTTTGGCCACCTCATTAGTGATCGCCGTTGATAGTGACTGTGTAATACCGCGCACTGAATCTAGCACATCACCCAACACCAAGTCTTTAGGCGCGTTATTATTTCTCTCCGCAGGCTTGACACGTCTGGCTTTGGTCAGTGTCTTAACAGCCGTCTCCGATGCAGTCACCACCTTAGGGTCCGACGTTTCCGCCACATTTGTTTCGCCGCTCGTCGATACAGCGGCTGTGTGAAAAAATAAAATACTTATTACCACGCCAATGCTCCACATCTCAAAATCAGAAAACTACACTGTGATAAAAATAAGACTTTTCAACACAACAATCAATGAAATCTAAACTGTCAAAATCAGAAAACTACGATAACTATGATAAAAACGATACACATGTGGCGCATCCTTACACAAAGGGCTGTGGGTGAATGGAACAAGTTACCCGGACATGTTGTTACACCGGTTTCCTTGACGGCGGTGGTGGCGCTAATGGGTCAAGCGGCGTGCTAACGGCTACTAGAGCGTGGTTAACGGCCTGTAGACCCTTGCACAGACCAGTCGCTTTTAACTTTAAAAGCTAAGCAGTTTTAAAATAAGGTTTTTAACACTCCCAAACAGAAAACTACGCGAAGTAGGATCTTTCAGCGAATTAACATCCTAACAAAAGAAGTAACGTTTGCCGTAAGTGGATCATAACACATCTTGACCACGCTTAAATTATTGTAACGCTTACGGCCGACAAGCACTGTGTGTAAGAGCCGGCGTACCAGAGCGGGTGACGTCACCGCCCTTCCCTGTGATAGCAGGACCACAGCTACTGGGCTGTGGAGAGATCTCTCTTTAGCTCACGGGGCTAGGTCGCTGCAGAGAGACGCGGAAGTCCCGGGTTCGAGCCTCCAGTCGGGATGGGGCTGACCAGATGCGGCAAGGGCGCCCGCTTGAGCCCCCGTTGCGTTACATTATATTAACCTTTGCTTTCTTGATTTCAGACGTTTTGAGCTCGTTGACCCAGTTAACGTGTTGGCGCGTCGCAGTTTATTTTTTGAAGGTCCGGGGTCTGCACGGAGTGGGAAAATACCATTAGTGAAAGAACTCAACACCGCAAATTACCAAAAAACGGTGGGGGTTTTTATTATAGACACGTTTAAATGGTTATGCTAAAAGAATGTTTTATATGTCTACATCCATGGGAGTGGCGTGGAGATGGTGGACTCGTACAAGTACCTGGGAGTGCACATCGACGATAGACTGGAATGGTCTAAGAACATCGAGGCCATCTATAAGAACGGACAGAGCCGACTTTACTTCTTGAGGAGGCTCAGGTCCTTCAATGTGTGTAGTAAGATGCTACACATGTTTTATCAGTCGGTGGTAGCGAGTGCCATTTTCTACGCAGTGGTGTGCTGGGGCTCTGGGATTAGAGCAGTAGATTCCAAAAGGCTGAACAAGCTCATCAGGAGAGCGAGCTCTGTCACTGGGTCTGACCTGGACCCCTTGGAGGTAGTGGCTGAGAGGAGAATGATGTCCAAACTGGAGGCCATCATGGACAACTTCTCCCATCCCCTCTATGACAGGCTTGCAGGAATGAAGAGCACGTTCAGCAATAGACTGATTCACCCACGGTGCGACAGGGAGCGCTACAGGAGGTCATTCTTGCCGTCTGCCATAAGACTGTACAACGCATCCACCTTGCGTCTTGGCAGAGGCAACAGCGACAGTGACCTGTTTCTGGACTAAACGCATATACACATATACTGCTACATCTGTTCTCTTTCTTTTTCTTTTTCTTTTTCCCGTTTACAGCCACTTTTGTGCAATATATGCCAGGGACCTGTGCAATACATTTATATTTATATTTATATCTATGGTTACATCTATATTTATATTCATACGTGTGATACGATTTTCTGTGTACTGTTCTGTTCTAGTTTCCTCTTGTGTGTCCGGACTGTGAGTAACTCTTGTATTGTATTGTATGTATTGTACTATTAGTATATAATTCGTTACACTGTGGCTGTGTTGTGTGTGTTAAGCTGCTGTTGCACTGCAATTTCCCTCACGGGATCAATAAAGTATCTATCTATCTATATAATACCGACGTCTTCTCTCAGGCGATCTGATAATATGCCCCGCACCCTCTGGTATGGCGTGAACATCTGCATGTGTCTCCACAAGGTTTTGCGGTGGGATTGTAAACCCCAAACGAGGTTTTTTAAATGTGTAGCTACTTGTCCCTTCGCCCGCGTCTGTGGAATAGACACATACGAGTTTTGGTGTGGAGTATATACCCCGGTGTCTTTAAGACTCACATGGTCGTAAAGCGTTATTCAAAACATTGTCGTAAATACTCACCAGTGTTGGGCTGTGCGGTAACTGGCCTTTTTACAGCTGTGGTTTTCGGGGCTAATGGAAATGAATGGATACACACAGTCATGACCACATTATGGAGCAACTCCCTGGTAATTCCATTATAATAATTCAATATTGTCTAGTATACAAATATTATACAACGTTTTGTAACTATAGCAAACATGAGACATGCACCGTGACAATGTAATTGTCTCACAAAAAGCCGGATATACATACCGCTGAAATTCGTGGAGTCCTGGCCTTCGTCTACCAAGTCGAGCAGTGTTAAGTCTATAAATAGAATATCTTCAGACTGTTGAAATTGATCGGCGTGATCCATTCTGACGAGTTGGGCGATAACGTGAGACTGTAAGAAATGGAATGCAGCCAAAACTTCGCCTGTTAAACCGCTGGTACTTATACACAAACCGATAAACTCTTCTAAGAAACCCCCCCACATAAAACCATTAATCTTCGGTATCGTTGGGTGTGCACGTACTGGGCTGTATAAATTAAGAAACATTTTAGAAAACGTTTTAGTCCGTTATAATGTAAAAATCTATATTATTTTAAGACATACAATGATTTCTAAATTTCATAGCTGTTAAACGTGGTGTAAATGTGCCGCGGTGTCTGTTTGATTCACCAACAGACCGCTAAGAATATTATCAAACAAAATGTTTTTTATTAACGCTATAAGAATTTATCTGTTCTTTATAGGGACGTGTTCACAAAACAAGCTTGACGTTTTGAGGTTTTATTTTTTAATAATGTTAAGAACATTTTTGCGTGAAATACATGGTGTGCTTGTAAATTAAAAAACTTAAAATGTATTTTCTGGGGAAACACAACATTTGTGTTTGCGTTGCGTGTTAATACTTTAAAACTTATAAACAGATGTGTGAATACTTTTCGCGCTCGATAAATCGGGGGGTCATCACAACCAATTGAAAAATGTCTTGTGTTATGTAGGCGTGTTACACCATTGGCGCATATTCTTAAACGCTCAGGCCTGACAGGGTCGCAGTGCGTGCTTGGAGCTGTCAGACACCGCAGAGGTGCTGAGATGGCTTCTTTGTGTGAAGAAACAACGGGGTCCACTACTCTACAAAGTGAAGAGGTAGGCGGCTAAAATATTTTTCTGATCGTGCTTGTATCGGTGCTTAGCATATTTCATTTTAATACTTGGTCTTCTTTTTAGCAAAACCCGACCCCACCCTCTACACCCTGTGACAGCGGCGGGGGTGTGACAGCTGGGGTACCAGATGTTGAAGAACTGCCGGGTGCTAGCGATGATACCACGCTACAAATGGTAAATATTAACGAAAAACCTTAGCTCACAAGCGCGTTAAATGCTCGATATTTTAGGTACAAAGCATGTCTATTTTGTTAAGCCTTCCTTTTCTTTTTCCTTTAATAGAATAAAGAGGATGTGGACGGGTTAATCTTCAGCCTACCGGCACATGTGAATGTCTCGTGTCTATGCATGTGTGTTCCCCCAAATGTTAATAAAGCTGATGCCTATGTCCCTAATGAGCCCGATGTTATGCCCCAGATTGTGAAAGCAGTAGTTTATTGCATCTTCAAACACTGTTTAAAGGGGGTCCTGGTTGATGACTGCCCGGCCTGTCTGATTGACCATCCCGGACAGCGGGGTCACACATGCCTGTCTGGCGGCTACACAGATGAAGACGTGACGTTTGCCGCTTTAGAAATTTATAAGTCTCTCAGTTTAGCCCGAATTTTATCGGCTGTTCTGTACACCGCACGGTGTCTGGGTTCGTACACCATTACAAATTACACTGAGCGGCGCATAAAACAGTTGCTTAAAAATATAATTGAGGACCGCTCCCCATACGAGCATGTACACACCACAGTTGAACAGCTGGATGGAAAATTAGTAGACGTGACTTTTGATGAGTTGCAAAAGAAACACTATTCTTATTTTTACAGACGCAAAAAAAAAGATCTATGTAAAATGTGAATACAGATTTCACTCTGTTTTACAGACCCGGGTGTGCCATCGTCCGAAGAAAGAAGAATTTCGAATGTATACGTCTGAATTCTTACTAAGAGTGCTTTACACACTTCTCTCTACAAAGCTTGATATGCAAAACAAAGAGTCGAATGCTAATGTCCTTAAATTTGTTAAAGAGATAGAGGTGTATGTCAAGAACTTGAGTGAAATTATTGTGGATCTGATGTTTTCAGATCAGAAAAGGAAGCCTGGGGGGTTCTAGTGTGTATTCCAAAATACAGCGTGTTTTGCACAGAACCTGTGGTAACACCATCCCGCTGATTACGCAGGCAAATTTTTTTGTCCTGCTAGATCGGATCGCCCAGTGTGGTTCGCATGGCTTTAGACACGGGGAGCGGAAGGGGGTTATGAATGCTTTTTCAGATAACGCAAAGTTTCTCAGCAATGTTGGGGTGGTGGTTACGTGTAGCGAACTAATTTTCCGCACCAACATTTAATTGTTGAATGCAAACAGGAGCTGGTAACGCATGTGTGCTGTGTTGTTTCACTGATTGAAAACCCCCTGTTGAAATAAAGCGGTTCACATTTCACATACTTGCAAACTGGAGTCTGTAACTTGTGTAAAAAGTGCTGCTGCGTTGTTTCACTGTTTGAAAACCCCCTGTTGAAATAAAGCGGTTCACATTTCACATGGTGTTTGTCCTGCAAATTCTTTCCGTGAGACTTTACGCAGTCAGTGTGTGTGTGTGCTTACACCCCTGCTGCTTTGGAGACACGGCTTGTGCAGCGTATAAGCAGCCTGGCCAGAGAACCACTCGGCCGCGGCTGGCGCCGCTCACACCCCGGGATCTCGCGGCCCGCAACAGACCACCTGCGCCGCTGTAACTGCCCGATTTCCTAGGGTTATAATAGAGCGCACTCAACCCCGCGGCAGACATGGTCCCCTTCCAAACCAATACACACTTGCACACACCTAAAGCGAGGGATGCACCATCTTGGGGCTTTGGGACCCCGAGGCGCCGGGGCGACTGGCCGGTGGGGGTTCCGACCCACACCGTTGGCTCCTGAGGGGGCGGGACATGCACAAATAACAACACGCCATTGGATGGCTGGGGGGCGGGGCAACCAAACACCGCGGACGACCATTGGATGGAAAAGGGGGCGTGGTACCTGTCAAAAGTTTGACGAAAGGTGTCGCTTTATACTACTCACAAGCACCCGTGTCTCGCCAAAGCTGACAAATAAACAGACGGACAAGCCGCACTGCACGTGTGAACAGGGGAATGAGCGAGCGCGCGGGGATAGGGCGCCTCCTGCGCTTAAAAGCTTACAGCACCTGGTATTCCCAGGCGGTCTCCCATCCAAGTACTAACCAGGCCCATCCCTGTTTAACTTCCGAGATCAGACGAGATCAGGCGTGCTCAAGGGGCTGTGGCCGTAAGTAAGAGCAAGGCACGCTGGCACCCTTCTTATTGAGAGGACAGCTCCGTCACCTCTTTTACGATGCTGCTTTTTTTCCCTTGCGTTTTTCTCTTCTTCCCACGTTCTCTCTCTTCACTGCCTTCGTCCCCGCTCTATTTCACTTCAGCCTTTCACTCTTGCTTCCTTCCAATGAGGACGGAGCTGCGGGAGAAAGGGCGCTATAGAGGATCGCTGTGGAGAGCTGCTGCTGTGCTCTGACATCTGAGCTCTGTGGAAAACGATCTCAATACAATTCTGAAAAACGCGATTCCCCGAATGCCAGCCGAACAAGTCTCCACAGCCGAAGCGCTGTGTCTCTTTTCAGCTGGCGATAAACCTTTCCTCAATCCTTTGCGGACTTGTAAAACTGTTCCTGATCAGAATAAAAAACGCTCACGCTAATAAACAATCACCCGTGTCTCGCCAAAGCTGACAAACAGACGGACAAGCCGCACTGCACGTGTGAACAGGGGAATGAGCGAGCTAGCGGGGATAGGGCGCCTCCTGCACTTAAAAGCTTACAGCACCTGGTATTCCCAGGCGGTCTCCCATCCAACTACTAACCAGGCCCATCCCTGTTTAGCTTCCAAGATCAGGCGTGCTCAAGGGGGTGTGGCCGTAAGCGCGAGCAAGGCTCTCTGGCACCCTTCTTATTTAAAGGACAGCTCCGTCACCTCTTTTACGACGCTGCTTTTTTTCCCTTGCGTTTTTCTCTTCTTCCCACGTTCTCTCTCTTCACTGCCTTCGTCCCCGCTCTATTTCACTTCAGCCTTTCACTCTTGCTTCCTTCCAATGAGGACGGAGCTGCGGGAGAAAAGGCGCTATAGAGGATCGCTGTGGAGAGCTGCTGCTGTGCTTTGACATCTGAGCTCTGTGGAAAACGATCTCAATACAATTCTGAAAAACGCGACTCTTCGAACGCCAGCCGAACAAGTCTCCACAGCCGAAGCGCTGTGTCTCTTTTCAGCTGGCGATAAACCTTTCCTCGATCCTTTGCGGACTTGTTAAACTGTTCCTGATCAGAATAAAAAACGCTCACGCTAATACACAAGCACCCGTGTCTCGCCAAAGCTGACAAATAAACAGACGGACAAGCCGCACTGCACGTGTGAACAGGGGAATGAGCGAGCGAGTGGGGATAGGGCGCCTCCTTTGCTTAAAAGCTTACAGCACCTGGTATTCCCAGGCGGTCTCCCATCCAAGTACTAACCAGGCCCATCCCTGTTTAGATTCCGAGATCAGACGTGCTCAAGGGGGTGTGGCCATAAGCGAGAGCAAGGCTCGCTGGCACCCTTCTTATTGAGAGGACAGCTCCGTCACCTCTTTTACGACGCTGCTTTTTTTCCCTTGCGTTTTTCTCTTCTTCCCACGTTCTCTCTCTTCACTGCCTTCGTCCCCGCTCTATTTCACTTCAGCCTTTCACTCTTGCTTCCTTCCAATGAGGACGGAGCTGCGGGAGAAAGGGCGCTATAGAGGATCGCTGTGGAGAGCTGCTGCTGTGCTTTGACATCTGAGCTCTGTGGAAAACGATCTCAATACAATTCTGAAAAACGCGACTCTCCGAACGCCAGCCGAACAAGTCTCCACAGCCGAAGCGCTGTGTCTCTTTTCAGCTGGCGATAAACCTTTCCTCGATCCTTTACGGACTTGTTAAACTGTTCCTGATCAGAATAAAAAACGCTCACGCTAATACACAAGCACCCGTGTCTCGCCAAAGCTGACAAATAAACAGACGGACAAGCAGCACTGCACGTGTGAACAGGGGAATGAGCGAGCTAGCGGGGATAGGGCGCCTCCTGCACTTAAAAGCTTACAGCACCTGGTATTCCCAGGCGGTCTCCCATCCAAGTACTAACCAGGCCCATCCCCGTTTAGCTTCCGAGATCAGACGAGATCAGGCGTGCTCAAGGGGGTGTGGCCGTAAGCGAGAGCAAGGCTCGCTGGCACCCTTCTTATTGAGAGGACAGCTCCGTCACCTCTTTTACGACGCTGCTTTTTTTCCCTTGCGTTTTTCTCTTCTTCCCACGTTCTCTCTCTTCACTGCCTTCGTCCCCGCTCTATTTCACTTCAACCTTTCACTCTTGCTTCCTTCCAATGAGGACGGAGCTGCGGGAGAAAGGGCGCTATAGAGGATCGCTGTGGAGAGCTGCTGCTGTGCTTTGACATCTGAGCTCTGTGGAAAACGATCTCAATACAATTCTGAAAAACGCGACTCTCCGAACGCCAGCCGAACAAGTCTCCACAGCCGAAGCGCTGTGTCTCTTTTCAGCTGGCGATAAACCTTTCCTCGATCCTTTGCGGACTTGTAAAACTGTTCCTGATCAGAATAAAAAACGCTCACGCTAATACACAAGCACCCGTGTCTCGCCAAAGCTGACAAATAAACAGACGGGCAAGCCGCACTGCACGTGTGAACAGGGGAATGAGCGAGCGAGCGGGGATAGGGCGCCTCCTGCGCTTAAAAGCTTACAGCACCTGGTATTCCCAGGCGGTCTCCCATCCAAGTACTAACCAGGCCCATCCCTGTTTAGCTTCCAAGATCAGACGAGATCAGGCGTGCTCAAGGGGGTGTGGCCGTAAGCGAGCGCAAGGCTCGCTGGCACCCTTCTTATTGAGAGGACAGCTCCGTCACCTCTTTTACGACGCTGCTTTTTTTCTCTTGCGTTTTTCTCTTCTTCCCACGTTCTCTCTCTTCACTGCCTTCGTCCCCGCTCTATTTCACTTCAGCCTTTCACTCTTGCTTCCTTCCAATGAGGACGGAGCTGTGGGAGAAAGGGCGCTATAGAGGATCGCTGTGGAGAGCTGCTGCTGTGCTTTGACATCTGAGCTCTGTGGAAAACGATCTCAATACAATTCTGAAAAACGCGACTCTCCGAACGCCAGCCGAACAAGTCTCCACAGCCGAAGCGCTGTGTCTCTTTTCAGCTGGCGATAAACCTTTCCTCGATCCTTTGCGGACTTGTTAAACTGTTCCTGATCAGAATAAAAAACGCTCACGCTAATACACAAGCACCCGTGTCTCGCCAAAGCTGACAAATAAACAGACGGACAAGCCGCACTGCACGTGTGAACAGGGGAATGAGCGAGCGAGCGGGGATAGGGCGCCTCCTGCGCTTAAAAGCTTACAGCACCTGGTATTCCCAGGCGGTCTCCCATCCAAGTACTAACCAGGCCCATCCCTGTTTAGCTTCCGAGATCAGACGAGATCAGGCGTGCTCAAGGGGGTGTGGCCGTAAGCAAGAGAAAGGCTCACTGGCACCCTTCTTATTGAGAGGACAGCTCCGTCACCTCTTTTACGACGCTGCTTTTTTTCTCTTGCGTTTTTCTCTTCTTCCCACGTTCTCTCTCTTCACTGCCTTCGTCCCCGCTCTATTTCACTTCAGCCTTTCACTCTTGCTTCCTTCCAATGAGGACGGAGCTGCGGGAGAAAGGGCGCTATAGAGGATCGCTGTCGGAGAGCTGCTGCTGTGCTTTGACATCTGAGCTCTGTGGAAAACGATCTCAATACAATTCTGAAAAACGCGACTCTCCGAACGCCAGCCGAACAAGTCTCCACAGCCGAAGCGCTGTGTCTCTTTTCAGCTGGCGATAAACCTTTCCTCGATCCTTTGCGGACTTGTAAAACTGTTCCTGATCAGAATAAAAAACGCTCACGCTAATACACAAGCACCCGTGTCTCGCCAAAGCTGACAAATAAACAGACGGACAAGCCGCACTGCACGTGTGAACAGGGGAATGAGCGAGCGAGCGGGATAGGGCGCCTCCTGCGCTTAAAAGCTTACAGCACCTGGTATTCCCAGGCGGTCTCCCATCCAAGTACTAACCAGGCCCATCCCTGTTTAGCTTCCGAGATCAGACGAGATCAGGCGTGCTCAAGGGGGTGTGGCCATAAGCAAGAGCAAGGTTCGCTGGCACCCTTCTTATTGAGAGGACAGCTCCGTCACCTCTTTTACGACGCTGCTTTTTTTCCCTTGCGTTTTTCTCTTCTTCCCACGTTCTCTCTCTTCACTGCCTTCGTCCCCGCTCTATTTCACTTCAGCCTTTCACTCTTGCTTCCTTCCAATGAGGACGGAGCTGCGGGAGAAAGGGCGCTATAGAGGATCGCTGTGGAGAGCTGCTGCTGTGCTTTGACATCTGAGCTCTGTGGAAAACGATCTCAATACAATTCTGAAAAACGCGACTCTCCGAACGCCAGCCGAACAAGTCTCCACAGCCGAAGCGCTGTGTCTCTTTTCAGCTGGCGATAAACCTTTCCTCGATCCTTTGCGGACTTGTAAAACTGTTCCTGATCAGAATAAAAAACGCTCACGCTAATACACAAGCACCCGTGTCTCGCCAAAGCTGACAAATAAACAGACGGACAAGCCGCACTGCACGTGTGAACAGGGGAATGAGCGAGCGAGCGGGGATAGGGCGCCTCCTGCGCTTAAAAGCTTACAGCACCTGGTATTCCCAGGCGGTCTCCCATCCAAGTACTAACCAGGCCCATCCCTGTTTAGCTTCCGAGATCAGATGAGATCAGGCGTGCTCAAGGGGGTGTGGCCGTAAGCGAGAGCAAGGTTCGCTGGCACCCTTCTTATTGAGAGGACAGCTCCGTCACCTCTTTTACGACGCTGCTTTTTTTCCCTTGCGTTTTTCTCTTCTTCCCACGTTCTCTCTCTTCACTGCCTTCGTCCCCACTCTATTTCACTTCAGCCTTTCACTTTTGCTTCCTTCCAATGAGGACGGAGCTGCGGGAGAAAGGGCGCTATAGAGGATCGCTGTGGAGAGCTGCTGCTGTGCTTTGACATCTGAGCTCTGTGGAAAACGATCTCAATACAATTCTGAAAAACGCGACTCTCCGAACGCCAGCCGAACAAGTCTCCACAGCCGAAGCGCTGTGTCTCTTTTCAGCTGGCGATAAACCTTTCCTCGATCCTTTGCGGACTTGTTAAACTGTTCCTGATCAGAATAAAAAACGCTCACGCTAATACACAAGCACCCGTGTCTCGCCAAAGCTGACAAATAAACAGACGGACAAGCCGCACTGCACGTGTGAACAGGGGAATGAGCGAGCGAGCGGGGATAGGGCGCCTCCTGCGCTTAAAAGCTTACAGCACCTGGTATTCCCAGGCGGTCTGCCATCCAAGTACTAACCAGGCCAATCCCTGTTTAGCTTCCGAGATCAGGCGTGCTCAAGTGGGTGTGGCCGTAAGCGAGAGCAAGGCTCGCTGGCACCCTTCTTATTGAGAGGACAGCTCCGTCACCTCTTTAACGACGCTGCTTTTTTTCCCTTGCGTTTTTCTCTTCTTTCCACGTTCTCTCTCTTCACTGCCTTCGTCCCCGCTCTATTTCACTTCAGCCTTTCACTCTTGCTTCCTTCCAATGAGGACGGAGCTGCGGGAGAAAGGGCGCTATAGAGGATCGCTGTGGAGAGCTGCTGCTGTGCTTTGACATCTGAGCTCTGTGGAAAACGATCTCAATACAATTCTGAAAAACGCGACTCTCCGAACGCCAGCCGAACAAGTCTCCACAGCCGAAGCGCTGTCTCTTTTCACCTGGCGATAAACCTTTCCTCGATCATTTGCGGACTTGTTAAACTGTTCCTGATCAGAATAAAAAACGCTCACGCTAATACACAAGCACCCGTGTCTCGCCAAAGCTGACAAATAAACAGACGGACAAGCAGCACTGCACGTGTGAACAGGGGAATGAGCGAGCGAGCGGGGATAGTGCGCCTCCTGCGCTTAAAAGCTTACAGCACCTGGTATTCCCAGGCGGTCTGCCATCCAAGTACTAACCAGGCCCATCCCTGTTTAGCTTCCGAGATCAGACGAGATCAGGCATGCTCAAGGGGGTGTGGCCGTAAGCGAGAGCAAGGTTCGCTGGCACCCTTCTTATTGAGAGGACAGCTCCGTCACCTCTTTTACGACGCTGCTCTTTTTCCCTTGCGTTTTTCTCTTCTTCCCACGTTCTCTCTCTTCACTGCCTTCGTCCCCGCTCTATTTCACTTCAGCCTTTCACTCTTGCTTCCTTCCAATAAGGACGGAGCTGCGGGAGAAAGGGCGCTATAGAGGATCGCTGTGGAGAGCTGCTGCTGTGCTTTGACATCTGAGCTCTGTGGAAAACGATCTCAATACAATTCTGAAAAACGCGACTCTCCGAACGCCAGCCGAACAAGTCTCCACAGCCGAAGCGCTGTGTCTCTTTTCAGCTGGCGATAAACCTTTCCTCGATCCTTTACGGACTTGTTAAACTGTTCCTGATCAGAATAAAAAACGCTCACGCTAATATACAAGCACCCGTGTCTCGCCAAAGCTGACAAATAAACAGACGGACAAGCCGCACTGCACGTGTGAACAGGGGAATGAGCGAGCTAGCGGGGATAGGGCGCCTCCTGCACTTAAAAGCTTGCAGCACCTGGTATTCCCAGGCGGTCTCCCATCCAAGTACTAAACAGGCCCATCCCCGTTTAGCTTCCGAGATCAGACGAGATCAGGCGTGCTCAAAGGGGTGTGGCCGCAAGCGAGAGCAAGGCTCGCTGGCACCCTTCTTATTGAGAGGACATCTCCGTCACCTCTTTTACGACGCTGCTTTTTTTCCCTTGCGTTTTTCTCTTCTTCCCACGTTCTCTCTCTTCACTGCCTTCGTCCCCGCTCTATTTCACTTCAGCCTTTCACTCTTGCTTCCTTCCAATGAGGACGGAGCTGCGGGAGAAAGGGCGCTATAGAGGATCGCTGTGGAGAGCTGCTGCTGTGCTTTGATATCTGAGCTCTGTGGAAAACGATCTCAATACAATTCTGAAAAACGCGACTCTCCGAACGCCAGCCGAACAAGTCTCCACAGCCGAAGCGCTGTGTCTCTTTTCAGCTGGCGATAAACCTTTCCTCGATCCTTTGCGGACTTGTAAAACTGTTCCTGATCAGAATAAAAAACGCTCACGCTAATACACAAGCACCCGTGTCTCGCCAAAGCTGAGAAATAAACAGACGGACAAGCCGCACTGCACGTGTGAACAGGGAATGAGCGAGCGAGCGGGGATAGGGCGCCTCCTGCGCTTAAAAGCTTACAGCACCTGGTATTCCCAGGCGGTTTCCCATCCAAGTACTAACCAGGCCCATCCCTGTTTAGCTTCTGAGATCAGACGAGATCAGGCGTGCTCAAGGGGGTGTGGCCGTAAGCGAGAGCAATGCTCGCTGGCACCCTTCTTAATGAAAGGACAGCTCCGTCACCTCTTTTACGACGCTGCTTTTTTTCCCTTGCGTTTTTCTCTTCTTCCCACGTTCTCTCTCTTCACTGCCTTCGTCCCCGCTCTATTTCACTTCAGCCTTTCACTCTTGCTTCCTTCCAATGAGGACGGAGCTGCGGGAGAAAGGGCGCTATAGAGGATCGCTGTGGAGAGCTGCTGCTGTGCTTTGACATCTGAGCTCTGTGGAAAACGATCTCAATACAATTCTGAAAAACGCGACTCTCCGAACGCCAGCCGAACAAGTCTCCACAGCCGAAGCGCTGTGTCTCTTTTCAGCTGGCGATAAACCTTTCCTCGATCCTTTGCGGACTTGTAAAACTGTTCCTGATCAGAATAAAAAACGCTCACGCTAATACACAAGCACCCGTGTCTCGCCAAAGCTGACAAATAAACAGACGGACAAGCCGCACTGCACGTGTGAACAGGGGAATGAGCGAGCGAGCGGGGATAGGGCGCCTCCTGCGCTTAAAAGCTTACAGCACCTGGTATTCCCAGGCGGTCTCCCATCCAAGTACTAACCAGGCCCATCCCCGTTTAGCTTCCGAGATCAGACGAGATCAGGCGTGCTCAAGGGGGTGTGGCCGTAAGCGAGAGCAATGCTCGCTGGCACCCTTCTTATTGAGAGGACAGCTCCGTCACCTCTTTTACGACGCTGCTTTTTTTCCCTTGCGTTTTTCTCTTCTTCCCACGTTCTCTCTCTTCACTGCCTTCGTCCCCGCTCTATTTCACTTCAGCCTTTCACTCTTGCTTCCTTCCAATGAGGACGGAGCTGCGGGAGAAAGGGCGCTATAGAGGATTGCTGTGGAGAGCTGCTGCTGTGCTTTGACATCTGAGCTCTGTGGAAAACGATCTCAATACAATTCTGAAAAACGCGACTCTCCGAACGCCAGCCGAACAAGTCTCCACAGCCGAAGCGCTGTGTCTCTTTTCAGCTGGCGATAAACCTTTCCTCGATCCTTTGCGGACTTGTAAAACTGTTCCTGATCAGAATAAAAAACGCTCACGCTAATACACAAGCACCCGTGTCTCGCCAAAGCTGAGAAATAAACAGACGGACAAGCCACACTGCACGTGTGAACAGGGGAATGAGCGAGCGAGCGGGGATAGGGCGCCTCCTGTGCTTAAAAGCTTACAGCACCTGGTATTCCCAGGCGGTCTCCCATCCAAGTACTAACCAGGCCCATCCCTGTTTAGCTTCCGAGATCAGACGAGATCAGGCGTGCTCAAGGGGGTGTGGCCATAAGCAAGAGCAATGCTCGCTGGCACCCTTCTTATTGAGAGGACAGCTCCGTCACCTCTTTTACGACGCTGCTTTTTTTCCCTTGCGTTTTTCTCTTCTTCCCACGTTCTCTCTCTTCACTGCCTTCGTCCCCGCTCTATTTCACTTCAGCCTTTCACTTTTGCTTCCTTCCAATGAGGACGGAGCTGCGGGAGAAAGGGCGCTATAGAGGATCACTGTGGAGAGCTGCTGCTGTGCTTTGACATCTGAGCTCTGTGGAAAACGATCTCAATACAATTCTGAAAAACGCGACTCTCCGAACGCCAGCCGAACAAGTCTCCACAGCCGAAGCGCTGTGTCTCTTTTCAGCTGGCGATAAACCTTTCCTCGATCCTTTGCGGACTTGTTAAACTGTTCCTGATCAGAATAAAAAACGCTCACGCTAATACACAAGCACCCGTGTCTCGCCAAAGCTGACAAATAAACAGACGGACAAGCCGCACTGCACGTGTGAACAGGGGAATGAGCGAGCGAGCGGGGATAGGGCGCCTCCTGCGCTTAAAAGCTTACAGCACCTGGTATTCCCAGGCGGTCTCCCATCCAAGTACTAACCAGGCCCATCCCTGTTTAGCTTCCGAGATCAGACGAGATCAGGCGTGCTCAAGGGGGTGTGGCCATAAGCGAGAGCAAGGCTCGCTGGCACCCTTCTTATTGAGAGGACATCTCCGTCACCTCTTTTACGACGCTGCTTTTTTTCCCTTGCGTTTTTCTCTTCTTCCCACGTTCTCTCTCTTCACTGCCTTCGTCCCCGCTCTATTTCACTTCAGCCTTTCACTCTTGCTTCCTTCCAATGAGGACGGAGCTGCGGGAGAAAGGGCGCTATAGAGGATCGCTGTGGAGAGCTGCTGCTGTGCTTTGACATCTGAGCTCTGTGGAAAACGATCTCAATACAATTCTGAAAAACGCGACTCTACGAACGCCAGCCGAACAAGTCTCCACAGCCGAAGCGCTGTGTCTCTTTTCAGCTGGCGATAAACCTTTCCTCGATCCTTTGCGGACTTGTTAAACTGTTCCTGATCAGAATAAAAAACGCTCACGCTAATACACAAGCACCCGTGTCTCGCCAAAGCTGAGAAATAAACAGACGGACAAGCCGCACTGCACGTGTGAACAGGGGAATGAGCGAGCGAGCGGGGATAGGGCGCCTCCTGCGCTTAAAAGCTTACAGCACCTGGTATTCCCAGGCGGTCTCCCATCCAAGTACTAACCAGGCCCATCCCTGTTTAACTTCCGAGATCAGACGAGATCAGGCGTGCTCAAGGGGGTGTGGCCGTAAGCAAGAGCAATGCTCGCTGGCACCCTTCTTATTGAGAGGACAGCTCCGTCACCTCTTTTAAGACGCTGCTTTTTTTCCCTTGCGTTTTTCTCTTCTTCCCACGTTCTCTCTCTTCACTGCCTTCGTCCCCGCTCTATTTCACTTCAGCCTTTCACTTTTGCTTCCTTCCAATGAGGACGGAGCTGCGGGAGAAAGGGCGCTATAGAGGATCGCTGTGGAGAGCTGCTGCTGTGCTTTGACATCTGAGCTCTGTGGAAAACGATCTCAATACAATTCTGAAAAACGCGACTCTCCGAACGCCAGCCGAACAAATCTCCACAGCCGAAGCGCTGTGTCTCTTTTCAGCTGACGATAAACCTTTCCTCGATCCTTTGCGGACTTGTAAAACTGTTCCTGATCAGAATAAAAAACGCTCACGCTAATACACAAGCACCCGTGTCTCGCCAAAGCTGACAAATAAACAGAAGGACAAGCCGCACTGCACGTGTGAACAGGGGAATGAGCGAGCGAGCGGGGATAGGGCGCCTCCTGCGCTTAAAAGCTTACAGCACCTGGTATTCCCAGGCGGTCTCCCATTCAAGTACTAACCAGGCCCATCCCTGTTTAGCTTCCGAGATTAGACGAGATCAGGCGTGCTCAAGGGGGTGTGGCCATAAGCGAGAGCAAGGCTCGCTGGCACCCTTCTTATTGAGAGGACAGCTCCGTCACCTCTTTTACGACGCTGCTTTTTTTCCCTTGCGTTTTTCTCTTCTTCCCACGTTCTCTCTCTTCACTGCCTTCGTCCCCGCTCTATTTCACTTCAGCCTTTCACTCTTGCTTCCTTCCAATGAGGACGGAGCTGCGGGAGAAAGGGCGCTATAGAGGATCGCTGTGGAGAGCTGCTGCTGTGCTTTGACATCTGAGCTCTGTGGAAAACGATCTCAATACAATTCTGAAAAACGCGACTCTCCGAACGCCAGCCGAACAAGTCTCCACAGCCGAAGCGCTGTGTCTCTTTTCAGCTGGCGATAAACCTTTCCTCGATCCTTTGCGGACTTGTAAAACTGTTCCTGATCAGAATAAAAAACGCTCACGCTAATACACAAGCACCCGTGTCTCGCCAAAGCTGACAAATAAACAGACGGACAAGCCGCACTGCACGTGTGAACAGGGGAATGAGCGAGCGAGCGGGGATAGGGCGCCTCCTGCGCTTAAAAGCTTACAGCACCTGGTATTCCCAGGCGGTCTCCCATCCAAGTACTAACCAGGCCCATCCCTGTTTAGCTTCTGAGATCAGACGAGATCAGGCGTGCTCAAGGGGGTGTGGCCGTAAGCAAGAGCAAGGTTCGCTGGCACCATTCTTATTGAGAGGACAGCTCCGTCACCTCTTTTACGACGCTGCTTTTTTTCCCTTGCGTTTTTCTCTTCTTCCCACGTTCTCTCTCTTCACTGCCTTCGTCCCCGCTCTATTTCACTTCAGCCTTTCACTCTTGCTTCCTTCCAATGAGGACGGAGCTGCGGGAGAAAGGGCGCTATAGAGGATCGCTGTGGAGAGCTGCTGCTGTGCTTTGACATCTGAGCTCTGTGGAAAACGATCTCAATACAATTCTGAAAAACGCGACTCTCCGAACGCCAGCCGAACAAGTCTCCACAGCCGAAGCGCTGTGTCTCTTTTCAGCTGGCGATAAACCTTTCCTCGATCCTTTGCGGACTTGTTAAACTGTTCCTGATCAGAATAAAAAACGCTCACGCTAATACACAAGCACCCGTGTCTCGCCAAAGCTGACAAATAAACAGACGGACAAGCCGCACTGCACGTGTGAACAGGGGAATGAGCGAGCGAGCGGGGATAGGGCGCCTCCTGCGCTTAAAAGCTTACAGCACCTGGTATTCCCAGGCGGTCTCCCATCCAAGTACTAACCAGGCCCATCCCTGTTTAGCTTCCGAGATCAGACGAGATCAGGCGTGCTCAAGGGGGTGTGGCCGTAAGTGAGAGCAAGGCTCGCTGGCACCCTTCTTATTGAGAGGACAGCTCCGTCACCTCTTTTACGACGCTGCTTTTTTTCCCTTGCGTTTTTCTCTTCTTCCCACGTTCTCTCTCTTCACTGCCTTCGTCCCCGCTCTATTTCACTTCAGCCTTTCACTCTTGCTTCCTTCCAATGAGGACGGAGCTGCGGGAGAAAGGGCGCTATAGAGGATCGCTGTGGAAAGCTGCTGCTGTGCTTTGACATCTGAGCTCTGTGGAAAACGATCTCAATACAATTCTGAAAAACGCGACTCTCCGAACGCCAGCCGAACAAGTCTCCACAGCCGAAGCGCTGTGTCTCTTTTCAGCTGGCGATAAACCTTTCCTCGATCCTTTGCGGACTTGTAAAAGTGTTCCTGATCAGAATAAAAAACGCTCACGCTAATACACAAGCACCCGTGTCTCGCCAAAGCTGACAAATAAACAGACGGACAAGCCGCACTGCACGTGTGAACAGGGGAATGAGCGAGCGAGCGGGGATAGGGCGCCTCCTGCGCTTAAAAGCTTACAGCACCTGGTATTCCCAGGCGGTCTTCCATCCAAGTACTAACCAGGCCCATCCCTGTTTAGCTTCCGAGATCAGACGAGATCAGGCGTGCTCAAGGGGGTGTGGCCGTAAGCGAGAGCAAGGTTCGCTGGCACCCTTCTTATTGAGAGGACAGCTCCGTCACCTCTTTTACGACGCTGCTTTTTTTCCCTTGCGTTTTTCTCTTCTTCCCACGTTCTCTCTCTTCACTGCCTTCGTCCCCGCTCTATTTCACTTCAGCCTTTCACTCTTGCTTCCTTCCAATGAGGACGGAGCTGCGGGAGAAAGGGCGCTATAGAGGATCGCTGTGGAGAGCTGCTGCTGTGCTTTGACATCTGAGCTCTGTTGAAAACGATCTCAATACAATTCTGAAAAACGCGACTCTCCGAACGCCAGCCGAACAAGTCTCCACAGCCGAAGCGCTGTGTCTCTTTTCAGCTGGCGATAAACCTTTCCTCGATCCTTTGCGGACTTGTAAAACTGTTCCTGATCAGAATAAAAAACGCTCACGCTAATACACAAGCACCCGCGTCTCGCCAAAGCTGACAAATAAAGAGACGGACAAGCCGCACTGCACGTGTGAACAGGGGAATGAGCGAGCGAGCGGGGATAGGGCGCCTCCTGCGCTTAAAAGCTTACAGCACCTGGTATTCCCAGGCGGTCTCCCATCCAAGTACTAACCAGGCCCATCCCTCTTTAGCTTCCGAGATCAGACGAGATCAGGCGTGCTCAAGGGGGTGTGGCCGTAAACGAGAGCAAAGCTCGCTGGCACCCTTCTTATTGAGAGGACGGCTCCGTCACCTCTTTTACGACGCTGCTTTTTTTCCCTTGCGTTTTTCTCTTCTTCCCACGTTCTCTCTCTTCACTGCCTTCGTCCCCGCTCTATTTCACTTCAGCCTTTCACTCTTGCTTCCTTCCAATGAGGACGGAGCTGCGGGAGAAAGGGCGATATAGAGGATCGCTGTGGAGAGCTGCTGCTGTGCTTTGACATCTGAGCTCTGTGGAAAACGATCTCAATACAATTCTGAAAAACGCGACTCTCCGAAAGCCAGCCGAACAAGTCTCCACAGCCGAAGCGCTGTGTCTCTTTTCAGCTGGCGATAAACCTTTCCTCGATCCTTTGCGGACTTGTAAAAGTGTTCCTGATCAGAATAAAAAACGCTCACGCTAATACACAAGCACCCGTGTCTCGCCAAAGCTGACAAATAAACAGACGGACAAGCCGCACTGCACGTGTGAACAGGGGAATGAGCGAGCGAGCGGGGATAGGGCGCCTCCTGCGCTTAAAAGCTTACAGCACCTGGTATTCCCAGGCGGTCTCCCATCCAAGTACTAACCAGGCCCATCCCTGTTTAGCTTCCGAGATCAGACGAGATCAGGCGTGCTCAAGGGGGTGTGGCCGTAAGCGAGAGCAAGGTTCGCTGGCACCCTTATTGAGAGGACAGCTCCGTCACCTCTTTTACGACGCTGCTTTTTTTCCCTTGCGTTTTTCTCTTCTTCCCACGTTCTCTCTCTTCACTGCCTTCGTCCCCGCTCTATTTCACTTCAGCCTTTCACTCTTGCTTCCTTCCAATGAGGACGGAGCTGCGGGAGAAAGGGCGCTATAGAGGATCGCTGTGGAGAGCTGCTGCTGTGCTTTGACATCTGAGCTCTGTTGAAAACGATCTCAATACAATTCTGAAAAACGCGACTCTCCGAACGCCAGCCGAACAAGTCTCCACAGCCGAAGCGCTCTGTCTCTTTTCAGCTGGCGATAAACCTTTCCTCGATCCTTTGCGGACTTGTTAAACTGTTCATGATCAGAATAAAAAACGCTCACGCTAATACACAAGCACCCGTGTCTCGCCAAAGCTGACAAATAAACAGACGGACAAGCCGCACTGCACGTGTGAACAGGGGAATGAGCGAGCGAGCGGGGATAGGGCGCCTCCTGCGCTTAAAAGCTTACAGCACCTGGTATTCCCAGGCGGTCTCCCATCCAAGTACTAACCAGGCCCATCCCTGTTTAGCTTCCGAGATCAGACGAGATCAGGCGTGCTCAAGGGGGTGTGGCCGTAAGCGAGAGCAAGGTTCGCTGGCACCCTTCTTATTGAGAGGACAGCTCCGTCACCTCTTTTACGATGCTGCTTTTTTTCCCTTGCGTTTTTCTCTTCTTCCCACGTTCTCGCTCTTCACTGCCTTCGTCCCCGCTCTATTTCACTTCAGCCTTTCACTCTTGCTTCCTTCCAATGAGGACGGAGCTGCGGGAGAAAGGGCGCTATAGAGGATCGCTGTGGAGAGCTGCTGCTGTGCTTTGACATCTGAGCTCTGTGGAAAACGATCTCAATACAATTCTGAAAAACGCGACTCTCCGAACGCCAGCCGAACAAGTCTCCACAGCCGAAGCGCTGTGTCTCTTTTCAGCTGGCGATAAACCTTTCCTCGATCCTTTGCGGACTTGTAAAACTGTTCCTGATCAGAATAAAAAACACTCACGCTAATACACAAGCACCCGTGTCTCGCCAAAGCTGACAAATAAACAGACGGACAAGCCGCACTACACGTGTGAACAGGGGAATGAGCGAGCGAGCGGGGATAGGGCGCCTCCTGCGCTTAGAAGCTTACAGCACCTGGTATTCCCAGGCGGTCTCCCAGCCAAGTACTAACCAGGCCCATCCCTGTTTAGCTTCCGAGATCAGACGAGATCAGGCGTGCTCAAGGGGGTGTGGCCGTAAGCGAGAGCAATGCTCACTGGCACCCTTCTTATTGAGAGGACAGCTCCGTCACCTCTTTTACGACGCTGCTTTTTTCCCTTGCGTTTTTCTCTTCTTCCCACGTTCTCTCTCTTCACTGCCTTCGTCCCTGCTCTATTTCACTTCAGCCTTTCACTCTTGCTTCCTTCCAATGAGGACGGAGCTGCGGGAGAAAGGGCGCTATAGAGGATCGCTGTGGAGAGCTGCTGCTGTGCTTTGACATCTGAGCTCTGTGGAAAACGATCTCAATACAATTCTGAAAAACGCGACTCTCCGAACGCCAGCCGAAAAAGTCTCCACAGCCGAAGCGCTGTGTCTCTTTTCAGCTGGCGATAAACCTTTCCTCGATCCTTTGCGGACTTGTAAAACTGTTCCTGATCAGAATAAAAAACGCTCACGCTAATACACAAGCACCCGTGTCTCGCCAAAGCTGACAAATAAACAGACGGACAAGCCGCACTGCACGTGTGAACAGGGGAATGAGCGAGCGAGCGGGGATAGGGCGCCTCCTGCGCTTAAAAGCTTACAGCACCTGGTATTCCCAGGCGGTCTCCCATCCAAGTACTAACCAGGCCCATCCCTGTTTAGCTTCCGAGATCAGACGAGATCAGGCGTGCTCAAGGGGGTGTGGCCGTAAGCGAGAGCAAGGTTCGCTGGCACCCTTCTTATTGAGAGGACAGCTCCGTCACCTCTTTTACGACGCTGCTTTTTTTCCCTTGCGTTTTTCTCTTCTTCCCACGTTCTCGCTCTTCACTGCCTTCGTCCCCGCTCTATTTCACTTCAGCCTTTCACTCTTGCTTCCTTCCAATGAGGACGGAGCTGCGGGAGAAAGGGCGCTATAGAGGATCGCTGTGGAGAGCTGCTGCTGTGCTTTGACATCTGAGCTCTGTGGAAAACGATCTCAATACAATTCTGAAAAACGCGACTCTTGAACGCCAGCCGAACAAGTCTTTAAGTGGAAATCTAATAAGTAAATTGATTCTTAAAATGTAGAGAGCTTTGCAAAGAAATATATTGGGGCTTTTAGATAATATATTTCAAGGATGTAATTGCTGTGCTACAGTACGTGCAGAATTTTAGAAAACAGTGCGTCAACAAAGTACACTGTTTAGGTTACTTTAGAAGACAATGTACCAAAACAATATATGCTGTCTGGGTCGTTAGATTTAGCTGAAAGTAACTGATAAGCTTTGAATAACATATCTAGTGCTTCTTCTTTCGCTTTTTGATGTAATCTGTTTTCTCTTAGGGAAAGTGGAAGTTTTAGAATGGACAAAACGCTGAGCTTTTTTACAGCGCAACGTCTTATGAAAACCCTGTACTGCTTGTAACAAATTGAGTCTCTGGTTGCTCCCAATATTGAAATAAAGACCTTACTCAGGTGAGAACTCTCTCTTGTGGCTTCCTTGATAGTTATATTTCCATGACACCGGTTTTAATGTCTGTAGATTGTATCTTATTTTTATTTTTTGTTTTGTTTCATGTTCATATTATGTGTTTTCACCCAGTTGACTCCAGTTAATAACAGTTTACCCAGTTAATAGCCACTTTTTATGCGCGAAAAACGGGTGATCTTTCTATCTCGTGATCAGCTTAGTATCTTTCTGTAAGTTTTTTTCTTCTTAATTAAACGTTTAAAATACATGAATTTCATAAAGACAACACACGTTTCGAACAGAAAAAAATCATATTCTGTTCTCTTCCTGGTATGTATAACAGATCAGCAGGTCTTATTTTCCCAATTGCTTTTTTCCACTGTATTTATCATAATGGCTAGCCAATGTCCTCTCTTAGCTAGGTAATGTTACTTGTGGATGTGCTTCTGCATTGCGTAGAAGCACATGTATCCATAGAAAGTGTATTATACTACTATTTGAGCTACAGTACATAAAAATAATTATATCGTTATTAATTTCTTTAGGTACGTGATTCCATATTATATTCCCTATTAATCAAATTCTAAAAGTATGCTTTTGTTTACTCCGATAACGAGCACATTCACAGAAAATGTGAATATCTTATGACTTTTCACAAAGTATATAAAGTTAAGATGGTCAGAAGGAGCATGTAAAAACGTTTCCGAAACGTGGTAAAATCTTACTACATGTAAGACTTTGATGCTTAAAATGTTTAGGAAGAAAGTGGAATACTGGTATGTATTTTTTCTTTAAACTACCAATACCAGCCATATACAGTTTACACTATATGTTTATGTTCCTAAATTAATATAGTTTATGGTGGTGTATCGTGGTTGTAGAGGTTTGATGGGTTTACTGAGACAATTATTAATTGTAGCAGTAATCACGAGGTTGTTCGTTGTGGCTTTTAGAAAATCAATCGTCAGAACAACTAACAACGCACACACACGGGTTCAATACACGAGATACATTTATTCATATAAATTGTGCACCAAACATATACTAGTCTGCCTGGATACGAGCGACAGACCTTACTGTGAGGGTTATCAATATACAAGGTATATAATCTCGAAGAGATGCCAACACAAAGAGATACACAACAGAGAATATATGTCAATATATATCGTTCGGTTACCAAATCGCTAATCAGTGTTATTACCCACTGTTACTCTAAACTCGGAAGTAAATACGTTACTCATGAATTAAATTGATAACAACTTGTGTTGAGGTACAATTGAATTCTCGAGACACAATGTAGAACATGGGGTTTACTTATCCACTGTGTATGGATTTGGAATCTCCCGGCACGAACACCAAGTCACTCTTTTGCCTGGGAAGAAGCTGGTTCGTTCCTGGTCCAGCGCTGCTTCTGAATAAGCTATTCAGGTTGTCGATGAGGGTCCAACTGTAGGCTGCCGTTGATCAAGCGGATCATTCACGTTGGTAGAATTCTGAGTACGTATGGGATCCTCGGCCTCGCGCTTAGAACAAAGTCCAAGTCCCTTTGCAGACAACAGCAGTTGTCACGTGATTGTCTCTGAGGATACGCGAAAATGGCCAAGGAGAGCCCCGATCTGAGCTTGCGCTCCCTTTTTGACCAAGACATAGATGTGTGCTGATTGGTTGAGAGTTTGGCGGGCATTAGAGACCCACGTGGTATTACCACGCCCTGCCAGTCCCTGATTGGTTGGTCAAGGTGAGATATGAGTCACTTACTCTTGACACTTAGGAATGCAGTCCAGATGTCCATTCGGCACTCCCTAGACAGATAGGCACCAATGGATGACCATTGATCATGATAGCCAGGCTAAGCTAAGTGCATCCCCATCTGGGAGCTGTCCATTATCAAAAGAAAACATCTTAAATCAACCCAACCTGCATGAATACTTTCTCTGTGGCTGCACCACAAAGATGGAGGGTGAGATGGGGCCTCATTTAGGACAGAATACCACCGCCTAATTCTGTCTTATTAACAAGCATTGCCGCTACAACGGCATCTCTCCTGTCAAACGTCCTCCTGACGTGTTTGACAGGATCTGGGCCGTGGTGAACAGTGGGAAAGACGCCCTGTGGAGAGTGAGGAACATGGGGCTGTTCAAAGGCATCGAGGTCCCAGTCAAGGCAGCAGGTAGCCTGGCCCTGTTCATCACCCGAGAGAACTATTACCTCAGAGATCTGTGGAGAGAAGGGAGGGAGGAAGCAGAAAATCTGTGGGAAATTGAGAGCATAGGTCAATATCTCAAGAAACTGTGAAAAACATTATCATGTTTAAGTAAAGAATGTGATTTGCACCAGAAAAAAATAAATTGTTGCTATATAACTGGTACCGTGTCAAAATGTAATGAGATGTGATTATATATACTGTTTTAAGTATGTATATTAATGTAAAGCTTTCTAATTTGTGATGTCCTGTATTTTTTTGTGAAAAGAAAATAAAGTTCTTAAAAAATCGATTCACCCAGGGCGAGGCTCGGCCATTGCACTCCGGCTGTGCTGACCCCTGCGAATTCCCCAAATGTGGGAATCTCGACTGCATAATTTCTGGTAGTGGGGGACTGCGTTCGCGCTCTCTCCTGATGTGCTTGGTCCAATATCAGATACGGGAGAGTTAGGACACCATGAGCTGCGATAGGATCCCAGTTCGAAAGGAGTCGATGCCACTGCTGGTTCCCGGTTTCTTTTAGTTAGAGGTCCGGAGAAGCATTTCAAGCTGGTTACACTACTCCTTCCGGACATTCATTCCCTTTTCAAAGTCAGTCGTTTTGCTGTTGTCTGCATTATTTAGGCTGATTATCGAGGTTAGCCTTTATTTGGTCATGGGGGCCTCGGTACTGTATGCTAATTCTCAAAACAGTTTCACCCGTTTTCTGATTGCTAGGTTCTGTACCAGTGCAGACATGTCAAACAGTGAATGGCTGTACCTCTATTGTATCCGTGCTCAATGAATGAAATCAGTATTAAATGAATATATGTATAGTTATATGAAAAACAAGTGGTTTGTCGACTCATCTTCATTTGCAGATTTAGAGGCAGCTTCGATATTCGGGGGAGGCGTAAAACATGGTGCTGATCTTTGGAAAGCAGGAGGCAAAACTGACACGTTCTCATACAAGGAGCTGAAACCAGGCCACCTGGGTGAAGATCAGGTATCGTAACCGCTAGACCATATGGGAGCATACAGCCATGTTGTGCGTGCGTCATGTAAGCAAACTGTAATTGCTGCCTTGATGACCTGCTTGATGGAGAAAACACACAAGAGAGTTGGCACTCAGAGTGTCGAAGGGTTGATGTATACTAGGGCTCAGTTGAAATGCAGCGTCAGGACTTTTCCGACTAGTGTCACACAAAGAGAGTACATCCTTTCCTACTGGCTGTGTATGTCTCGGTAACTCGCTGTGATCGTATAGTGCTCAGAATTTGTGTTGTGGCCGCAACAACCCCGGTTCGAATCCGCATACTGGCAGAATAGGAGGAGTACTGCCTGACTGGATCGTTGATGAACGACAGAGGCCACTCCGACCTCCTCTTGGTTTTCTTCAATGACTTACTAAGGATCTTCTTCACATTCGCCCATGCAGGGGAAGCCAGTTACACCAAAGCAAACGCAGGAAAGTGCATTTCAAGCAGAGACCAGGAGGGACTTGTTTACACCGAGAGTGGTCGGAGAATGGAACAATGCGCCCAGCCCTGTTGCTGGAGCCGATTCTTGATGAGATCTTGGGCTCACTAAGAGGCCCCCGCTGGATGCTAATCTTTCTGTTGTTCTTGCAGGTCCTGCGCTGCTTTTGAGCCGACAGAGCTCGTCCTGGTCTGTCGGCACAGCCCAATTGCAAATGATCGGCTCCACGTACAGAAGGAACGTGCGTTTGGTACAAGAGTGCACGAAGGCACCGGAAATACATTGGGAACAAATGACCGGTCGTTCAAGACCTCTGTGAAGTACAGGAGCGTGCAAAACGAGGCTGTTTCCACCCGGTCTCGAACCGGGGACTTTTCGCGTGTTAGGCGAACGTGATAGCCGCTACACTATGGAAAGCTGCAGGGACTGCTGCTGGTGTCTTGCTTGCATTTCGGGCTGAGAAAGGGACGCGTCACTTTAGGCAGGGTGCGCTGGAGAGAGGAACAAAGGGCGCGATGAAACAAAATACCAAAACCCGTGATCAAACCAGGGACCTTTAGATCTTCAGTCTAACGCTCTCCCAACTGAGCTATTTTGGCGGTGCGCAGAGCCCACAGCCACCTGCTCCAGCCTTCCTGTGTTGCGGCATGAGCGCACCAAGAGTAGCGGGAGAGTGTTGCAGGAACGTCACTCTGAAGGAAAGCCACCCAGGTGCGCCCTCTGAGCTCTGTCCAGCGCATCTTCCTCGCATGGACTCCTGCCTGCGACGGGCAGGAAACAATTAACAAGAACAGAACGACACCCCATGGGTGTCTCATGACCACACCTTAGGTTGTGACACGTGCAGGTGTGAGGGGTTGCCGGGCTACTTTGGAGCAGAACTTGGGCGGAGGGGGGGCGGGAAAGCAGACAAAGAGGTGACACCTCAAGGTCTGCACGATCACAGCTCTCCGCCGCCCCAGGCTTCCGCTCGATAAGCTACTGGACACACCCGCCCCTCCTCACACAGACCGTGGAAAAGCCCCCGAGTGTGAGGGCTCTCTCTTCCTCCCAGGAGCTCTTGGACACGACGCACAGACAGGGCGCGGGGAGCCGCCGCCTGCAAACACGGCTCCAGGCAGGACTCCACTCCGCAGGAGCCGCAGAGCAGAGGAGATGGGGGCAGCTTAGCTCCTGTGCAGAGACCTGAGCTGTTGTTGCTGCGGACGCTGTCTTTTCTGCACTCGGGGTAGGAGTGAATGTTGAGTTGCCCTTAGAAATGAAGCAGAGCACTTCAACGGCACGGGTGTGTGTGTGTGTGCGCCCTGGTGATTCTGGGAGACAGATCGAACCTGGGCTGTGGTTTAAATGCTATTGGTTTGTGAACAGAATACCCTTATCCCAGTGCATTGTGCCACATTAAATAAACGCACGAGAAAAAGAGATTCAGAACGCAAAGCTGTGTCAGTGTTCTGTGTAAAAAATCGGTTTGAACATCACGGGAGCTGTTTTTAATAAGCTGCTGAGTAAAGAATATTGTAGCATTTACAGGTTCTTTTCAGAACAAAGGACGAGTGGAGACGCGATTAACAAACAAGCGCTTTGTTATTAATACTCACACTTTGTTATGAACACTACCATTAAAACTACCAGTTGTACTCTCACTAATGTTAAAATGAATACACTAGTAGTAGAATTAGTTGCTGCCCGTGACGTCACATACACTCTCTGTGACGAATGCGAGACACCTAGACACATACAGTGACGTGCCGGCTGTTGCCGTGGTTACCATACTTATGATTTATAAACACTGGAAAAAATGCATTTAAACTGTTACTTACATACATTTATCAACTTGGAATATAATTTTCTAGCTCTAGGATAGAGTTACCTAAATAATAATATGAATAATCATTGTTTAATTTCGGATTGAACATTATTAACACTAAACGCACTATGGTAATTGATCGATACAGTCTTTATTGACTGTTTTCTAGATATTTAAACAGGGTCAAGAAAAGAATCAGTACTCACCAATCAGTTAAGTTAATCGATTATTCTATGGTCCTTCAGCTGAATAAATTGGTTGTCGATACATAAGTGATCAATAATTCTCCTCCGTTCCCTCCGCGCGTCTCCCGCGGTCTCGCTCTCTGATCCCGGCGCTCTGGCTGGTGTCTGTGACGTCACAGCGCTCTTTCTGACAAAGCAGAGCTGGAGGAGACTCCTGTCCGGAGCCCGGGGGGCTTTTCTTACAGATATAAAATCTCCCCCCAAAAAAAAAACACACCGGACTGTGAAGAGAAGCGAATCATCACAGTTGGAGAAGGAGAGCGACAAACCTAGGAATAAAATTCATTAAACAGAAAAAAAAGTTTACATCGCAGATTATTGCGTTACAAAGCGTACCCGTGTGGAGCAGTAGAGGACAAGCACGAGTCCCTGAAATAAGCGCTTTTAAGAGTTTTACACAAATCTTCAGAGTATAGAAGCCAGGAGGATCAGACTCCTGATCCTGGAGGTTAAAATGTGTATCCTGGTTTTATTTCCACCCAGCTCTCAGTTCCATCAGTGGTCTGATGATTTAAATTAACTGTATAACTGTTACCAGACTTAATCTAAATTGTAAATTTATAAGACTGGCTACTAATAATAAATATACTGATCAAAGTGTCAATACTGGTGTTTATAAAATAAATACTGTAGCATTTGCAGGTTCTTTTCAGAACAAAGGACGAGTGAAGACGCGATTAACAAACAAGCATTAACACAAAACCAAACACAGGATATACACACACATGAGGAGACTGAGGGAACAAGTACACATAGTTAGGGTGGTAATTACCTAACAACACACTATACTTTTACAAGACTACACAGGGCACTAGAACTACTAGGACATTATTTACACAGGTAGGGTCAGCCGCTGGTCATCGTGCTGACCCTCAGACTCTCCCCGGCTACCACTCCCAGCATGCCCAGCGGTACTACGAGCGCCTAGGGGCACTTTCTCCTCACCACCAGGCGAGGGCATTACACTGCCCCCACCTGAAGCGTCTGGCGTCTGGCATCTGGCGTCTGGCGTCTCGCCGACTTCGAACACCCCCTCAGGCTGTACTCGTACTGGGCTAACTGCTGTGGAACCCTGCACCGCAGTGACGGCTGGCGACCCACGGACGCCCCACTATCATCCGGCTCCAGCCCCGGCTGCTCCTGTAGAGCCTCCCCACACGGCTCCTCCTCCCGGGCCCGGTAGGGGGCCAGGCGGTCTCGGTGCAGGACCACCACTCTCCCCCGTGTTCGCAACCGGACACGGTAGCAGACCTCACCCACCACCCCGAGTACCTCAGCGGGACCCTCCCACGACGGCGCCAGCTTAAGGCTGAGGCCTTTGCAGCGGCGCGGGTTGTACACCCAAACCGAGTCCCCGGGCTGGAAGGCAGGCCCCCTGCAGCGCAGGTCGTAGTGCCGCTTCTGCCGGACCCCCGCCTGTGTCAGGTGGGTCCGTGCAAAGCTGTGCACCTGCTGCATCCGCTGCCGCAGGTCCCACTCGTAGTCCGGTCCAGCCGGCGGTGCCGACCCGTCTCCGGGCGGCGGGCCGAAGACCAGGTCCACCAGGGTTCGCATTTCCCGGCCCAGCATGAGCGAGGCCGGGGTGCACCCGGTGGATTCCTGGACCGCGGTCCTATACGCCCAGAGCGCAAGGGGGAGGTGGCGGTCCCAGTCCCGTTGGTGCCGGGACACCAGGGTGGCCAGCTGGGTGGCGAGCGTCCGATTAAACCGCTCCACCAACCCGTCGCTCTGGGGATGCAGCGGTGTGGTCCGCGTCTTAGTGATCCCCAGGCGCTGGCACACTCTGGCGAAGACCTCGAAGTTACGCCCCTGGTCACTGTGTAACTCCTCCGGCACCCCCAGCCTGGCAAACATCCCCTCCAGCAGTGCATCGGCCACCGTGGGGGCACTCTGGTCCGGGAGGGCGTAGGCCTCCGGCCACTTCGTAAAAATGGCCACCAAGACGTAGCGCTTCCCAGCCTCGGTGCGCGGAAACGGGCCCAAAACATCCACCCCCACCCGCTCCATAGGAGCCCCCACCTGGTGTTGTTGGAGGGGGGCCCGAGAGCGCTCGGGGGGACCCTTCTGCGCCACGCACACCGCACACGTTCGGCAGTACCGCTGTACGTCCCGGTGGCAAAGACCCCAATAAAAATGGCCTCGGAGACGCTGCAGGGTTTCTTACCGCCGAAGTGCCCCATGCCCGGCTGGCCGTGCACCGCTCGGAGCACCGCCCCGCGGAGCGACCGAGGCACCACCAGCTGCCACCGTACCTCGCCACCCCCGGCGCAGCACCCCGTCCTTTACCTCCAAGGCCTCCCACAGGGTGCAGAGGGCCTTGACGGACTTCGGGTGCAGGGCGAGCTTCTCTCGCGTAGGCCGCACTCCTGCTGCCCTCCAGCGGAGCACCGTCCCCACGTCAGGATCAGCTGCCTGACGCTGCGCCAGGTCTGGCAGGCCCACCCCCAGCGGCCCCTCCCGGGCCGTGGCCGCGGTGCTCACCCCCGCCACGGTGCGGACAGCCTCCTCACGCTGCTCCCGCCAGGCGCAGTGGTGGCAGTCCGCGGCCTCGCAGGGGCGCCGCGAGAGAGCGTCGGCATTGAGATGGCGAGACCCCGCACGGTGCACGACAGTGAAGTCGTACTCCTGCAGGATCTCTATCCATCGCGCCATCTGCCCCTTCGGCTCCTTAAAGTGGAGCAACCAGGTGAGGGACGCATGGTCGGTCCTCAGCCGGAACCGGGTCCCGAACAGGTACGGCCTGAAGTGGTGGACCGCCGCCATCACCGCCAGCAGCTGGCGACGGGTCACGCAGTAGTTCCGCTCAGGCCTAGTCAAAGCCCGACTATAGTAGGCCACTACGCGCTCCCCATCCGGCCCCTCCTGCGCCAACACCGCACCCACCCCCGAGTCACTCGCGTCGGTGTCGAGAACATACGGCAACCGCGGGTCGGGGTAGGCCAGCACGGGGGCCCCCACCAGAGCTTCACGCAACCGGCCGAAGGCAGTCTCACAGCCCGAGTCCCAGTCGAAACGGCGGCCCTTGTCGGTGAGGCGGTGCAGCGGGGCAGCGATGCTGGCAAAGTCCCGGACGAACCTCCGGTAGTACGAGGCCAACCCCAGAAAGCTGCGGAGCTCCGTGACTGTGCATGGAGTCGGCCAGTCCCTCACTGCGGCGACCTTACCTGGGTCCGTAGCCACCCCTTGCGGTCCAACAACATGTCCCAGGAAGCTCACCTCCCGCCGCAGGAGCTCGCACTTGCGGGGGTTGAGCCTCAGGCCAGCACCGCCTGGAGGTTCGTCAAGGCCTGGTCGAAGCCCCGGGCATGAACCAGCAGATCATCCAGATACAGCACACACTGGTTCCGCGGGACAGATGCCAGCACCCTCTCCATCAGCCTCTCGAACGTCGCCTGGACATTGCACAGGCCAAAAGGCATGACCGTAAACTGCCAGAGGCCCTGGCCGATAGAAAAGGCCGTCTTCGGGCGAGCATCGGGAGCAAGCGGTACCTGCCAGAAGCCGCAGCGGAGGTCCAGGGAGCTGAACCAGGTCGATCCGGTGATGTAGTCTAGGGCATCATCTATCCTCGGCAGGGGGTAGGAATCTTTCCGGGTGACCTCGTTCACCTTGCGGTAGTTGACGCAGAACCTCCACGAGCCGTCTTTTATTTTTACCAGTACAGCTGGCGCCGACCACGGGCTCGCGGAGGGCTCAATCACCCCCGCTGTGGCCATCTCCCGGATCTTTTCCTCGGCGGCGGTCCGCTTGGCGTGAACCATGCGTCCTGGTGGGATGCGGATGGGCCGAGCGTCGCCGGTGTTGATCTCGTGTTGGACCAGGGCAGTGCGGGTGCAGTCCTCATCTATCGCCGCAAAGAGATCCTCGTTCAGGGCGAGTAGCGCCTGGAGCCGCTGCCGCTGGTCCTGATCGAGGCCCTCGCAGCTCCGCTGGTAGAGATCCTCAACGGCGCGCCTCGCTTCCACGCAACGCTCGGCTCCCGCCGCCGCCACCTTGTCTGGCCCCCCGGCTGACTCGGGAGCAGGATCCAGCACGCTCGCTCCCCGGCTCACAGGCCTGGTCTGCCCCGGCGACTGCCGCCGCCGCCGCCGCCACTGCCTCTTTTTCTCCCAGCTCCGGCAAGCCCGCGTCCCTCAGCCTTCGCCGAGCCTGCCCTCCACCAGGTGAAGTCACCCCTGCCACACCAACTCCTGCCAGCTCAAGTCCAAACTGGCCCCCACTCGCTGCAGTACGTCCAGCCCCAGAATGCAGTCCTCCTGGATGGGTGCGAGGTAGCAGGGGTGGCGCACCGTCGCTGCACCTAGATGGAAGGCAAGCACCTGTTTCCCCTGGACTGCAGCGAGCTGTCCCGTCACGGTCCATAGCCGCAGGCTGGAGGCCTCCCATCCTGGGGGGTTGGTGCCCACGGTGTCGGGGAGGACGCCCGGCCGGTGTAGGGTTACCGATGAACCGGTGTCAAGTAGGGCCAGGCAGGGTTGGTCCTCGATCCGGCAGTGGAGGTACAGGCCCCGGCTACAGCCGACTCGCCCCACAGTGGCGTGAGGGGCGCCGGTTTTTACAGCGCTCTCCGGAGCGGGGGTTGAGGTGTTCGAGGGGCGGCCTTCCCCACGCTGAGTCGCCCCGTTCCCGTTTCCCGACGCCGATCGAGGAGTGCGAGGTTCGGGTGCCCGGCAGAACCGGGCTCGGTGTCCTCTCTTCCCCTCGCTGGATTCCTCCGTCGCCGTCTTTGGTCAGCCGGCAGGGCGCACTGCGTCTGCTGCCACTTCCAGTCACCCCGAACACGGCCTCAGCCCATGTAGCAAGGGCCAAGGCCTGCTCCAGCGATGTTGGCGCGGCCAGCTGCACGTGGCGCCGCAGCTCCTCGGGTGAGAGGGCCTTGAGAAAAGCCTGGAGAGCCATCTCCCGCTGCGCCTCCCGGGGGAAAGTTGGGTATCCTCGGCGGGCGAGGAACGCGACATCAGCGGCAACCGGGCCCAGTCGCTCTCCTGGTCGGCGCCGCCGCAGGGCCAGCCTCTCCCGCATCAAGTCCGGCGCCTCCTCCACACCGAAACGCAGCTGGAGAGCCGCCGCCAGCGCCGTGTATTCGCCTCTGTCCTCCTCCGGGACGTCCAGGAGCACCTGGCAGGCCACTCGTTCCATCTCCGCCCGGCTCCAGCCATTCGTCCGGGCCGCGAGCTGGAACTGCGCCTCGTAGATTTCCCATGGCGCTTCCCCATTGTAGCGATCTGGTCGCACCCGCACTGATGGGTGTGGGAATCTCTGATCGGCTCCAGCAGGGAGAGTATCCTCTATCTGGGGTGCCCGCTGACCAGGAGTAGCAGCCAGTCGCCCCAATTCTACTGGCGAGACCACTATTGAATAACCATGGTAAGGGCTGTGGCTATCTGTCGCACCCAGGAGTTGCTCAGGCTCCCTATGTGCGCTGCCGATGGGTTCTGTTTCTTCCAGCGTCAGCCGGCGCTTAACAGAATCGGGTAGTGTCTGCCACGAGTTGTCCATTCTGCCCACTTCTGACACTAATGTAGCGTTTGCAGGTTCTTTTCAGAAAAAGAACGAGTGGAGACGCGATTAACAAACAAGCATTAGCTTTATTCATTTACAACCACACAAAACCGAACACAGGATCTACACACACATGAGGAGACTGACGGAACACGTACACATATTTAGGGTGGTAATTACCTAACAACACACTATACTTTTACAGGACTACACAGGGCACTAGAATTACTAGGACATTATTTACACAGGTAGGGTCAGCCGCTGGTCATCGTGCTGACCCTCAGACTCTCCCCGGCTACCACTCCCAGCATGCCCAGCGGTACTACGAGCGCCTAGGGGCGCTTCCTCCTCACCACCAGGCGAGGGCGTTACAATATGGACTCCCGGGAGGCTCCCATACTTCGGATTCTTGCGTTCTTATCAGAACATACTGATGCGCAAACATATTCATTACCATATTTCAAAGCATTGGAATAATATATGTCGTACAGCAACACAAAAACAGGAAGACAAGTATCACAGCTACTATAATCGGTGTTAGTAACTTAAAGAAAAACATTCCCCCTGGCCCAAACAGTGATTCTAACCAGGAGAGAAAGGGGTGAGGCTGTAGAATGAGGCATTAAAGCACATACATAACAAGATGCATTAAATGTCTTTAACTTTACAGTATGATTTATAAGTTTATACCACAAATTACTCATATCACCCTCATTATCAGTTTCATTCAGCCAGTTTGTATACAAAGAGGCTTCGCATTTAGATTCTTCCTCTTTCTGGGTGGTGACAGGCTTCCACATAAAAAGGAAAAAGGCTGGGCACATCAGTCCCAAGCATGTGATCCCCATCTATCCCTGTGGAGACATCACTCCTGCGCTTTGCTCAGTTCGTTTGTGACCTTTTTACAGTGGAAGCATGAATTCAGGGCACCCTTTCCGTAACTTTCACAGCAGTCGCAGTGGTCAGCAGCCTTGGTACGGCCCCCTCCACCTGAGTGAACACCACTTCTTTTTCCTGAAGTCTTTCACCAGAAGAGTAATAACTCTTAGAAAAATCTACACATTGTTCCACTGCCTCAGCTGTGCCATTTTGCAGAACAATTCTAGCTGAAGTTGTAAAATTTCTCATTGGCCCGTTCCTGCAAAACATCTTATTATGAACAAACAAATCATAATAATAATGTGCATCTAGGGGAATCACTCCCAAGGGTAACCCCCCCTTAAAACTATATTGTTCTACCATTCAGGTTCTGCCACTAGATAAGAGAACCTTTCCCATGAAATCATTTGTTGACCTTCATGATCCCTTCAGGGCGTACAATTAGCACAGAAGCAGCAGCTTTAGTCCACATGTTTTTCAAGCAGGATATTAACAGTATGATTATAACGAATAATACCAGACACACAAATATGTATTGAACCAGAGACCCTCTCCAGGTTCCTAGCACAGACTGTAGCCATGCACCAATGCCCCAATCATCTGGATTATAATTATGATATATATTTTTCTTCATCATAGATGTGCTTTGCTAAGTCATTAATTTGCTAATAATTGTCTAGAATACAAGTACTGTTTAGTCTTTGCTCACCTAAACAGCTGTCTATCACCCTAATAGAGAATGGCCTAAAACTGTGATTATAGCGAGGAGCATACAGTTATTTCCATTCTAATACATCTGAGTTACACTCAGACTAAAAGCAGGGCTATTTACCCATGCCAATAAACCTAAATAATCACCTCTATCAAAGGGGATTACTCCCATGAGCATCTTTTATAGCAATACAATCCCAACAGGAGCTCTGATTATTATTTGTGGCTGACTGATAAAGTATTGATTCCATATCCCCATTTATAAAAGTAAAACTCCTTACACTTAACAGGTACACTGTCACCCCCCCTTAGGAAGCTCAACAAACACAGAAACAGTGACAATATAATAATGTTCACTCAGTCTCTGGTGCAGTGGTTCGGTGTCAGCGATCTCATCCTGTCACTCAGATGGCAGAGTCGGTAGTCAGTTGCACTTGATATGGTCCTTCCCAGCAGGGTTGCAACATCTGGCAGGGTATATCTTCCTCACCCACACCCACTCGCCAAGTATCAGATCGTGTCTTCCCTCTACTGGAGGTCTCCAAGCATCCAGCACCTGTTCACCAGCCCCGTGCACCACTTCAATTAACAACCTACAATACTACAATAGAGAATTAGCAAATTCAACAATCCATTAGCCAAATTCATCCCTCCAGGAAGTTTCGTTGATTGGCCTGTGATGATATCAAACAGGCTCTATTACACAGTTCTGTTTGATCCAGCCCGCATCCCATGGCGTTCCTTCAGTCTGATGTCTAGTCAATCTTTTCTGTTCCTTCATTCCACTGTTCCAGCAGACTGAGGGTGATCTCAGTCCATCTCACCCCGAATAATCCAGCCACAGCCTGTCTCTTGATCATAATACATGCGGTAGGGCAGTGCCCACCAAGGGCTTATCTCCATCATCAAGTGTTTGGTAGACACAGAGGCAGTGACAGCAACCCACTGGGAAAACAGATTATAAGAGCCAAGGTTGTAAACATTTGCTACTGCATGAAAGGTTTCTCAGGAGCAGGCCTTTTGAGCTGTAGCACCTGCACCTGAACTGTAGTTGAGTTCCTTTGATAAGCACATAAGTGGCTACTGCTTCAAACACGGTCCCCACCCAGGTTTGGGTAACCGGCACACCATTTGACTCACACCCAGGTGTCCGACAGAGTGCATTAGTCGAGCTACAAAGGGCATTAGGCTGTGAGGGCATGCAGAGCGTCCAGTGTGCTGGCAGCACCACACTCTTTTCTAACCATGTCCTTTTCTCTGCTTTAGAGGCCTCAGCCTGAATATCCTGTAGCTGTCCCCTTTTCACCAACAGAGGTCTCACAGGGGTCTCAGACTCCTGTTCTACCAGGACTGTGCACCTGACAGCTACATCTGCAAAGTTGTTCCCTTGAGTTACTGGAAACATTTCTTTATTATGTGATTTATACTTTACCACAGCTACTTCAGTCAGTAGCTGCAAAGCTTCTAACAGTTCAGAGACAAACCCAGCATTCTTGACTGGAGTCCCTGCCATGTTGGGGAAATCCCTATTCCTTCACTGCCATCCAAAATTGTGGCATACACCAAATGTATATATACAGTCTATATAAATTGCTACAATTTTCCATTTAGCATATTTACAAGTTTCAATTAAATATTTTCATTCGGTCTGCTAGTTCTACACCAGATTATTCACAGTTTATACAGCCAGGCAGGTAGCCTGCACAACACATAAACACGGCCCCTTGGCCACCGCATCAAGGGGTCCTGAATAATAATAACCCACCAGACGATGCCTATCTCCATGCTACTGCACCAGCACAACGGCTCACAACCCATTTCTTTCACTTACAGACAGATTACATACAGATGATCCGTCTGAGGGAATACAGTCCAGGGCCAGTGTCTGCAAGAAAGCTTGTTTCAAAACATCAAAAACGGTTTCTGCTGCAGGGGTCAAGGCAATTTTGTCTTTAGACTGCACTACCCCCCTTAAACCAATACGTCACTGGACAAGCTCGTTCTGAGAAGGCATTCACCCTGGCTTTATCATGTAGTTGGTTTTATACTCCTTTTTTTCCTCTTTAGATCCAATACTTGGAGAAGCCCGGCCTTATGGATTCCCTGATTAGGTAAAACAATCACAATATCACATAACTCTATTGAGTTAGTTTACATAAATGCTATTTCATGCAGTAATTCCTTATAAAATGCTGCAGTCTGGGCCTAAAATAGGTCTGGGGTGTCCCCCACCCACATCAGTAGTTGAAACTGTACATCTTTTCCCAAGCAGACTGTGACAGCTTATATTTGCTTTAAACACAACCCTTGCACCCCTTCTCCTGTAGCCTCCTGTTACCCGTTAGAAAACTTTATATCACATCTTTATGCTGTTTTAGTTTAAAAACAGGACAGCTGTGCTCCTGTGTCCCCCAGTTTCTGGTTACAGTTAAGATTATTTCACTTTTATTTAAATCCTGAGATAAATTTAGGAAGGCTACAGAGGGGTTTACTAGATTAAAACTGTTAGTTCACGCACGGCTCTCGTTTCAGCTTCTGACATGTTCTTTAATTGTGAAATCAAGCCTCTTTCTTACAATTTCTCCAAAAAACACCTTTTTTTTAGTAACTGCACACCAGCTTATTAGTAGTTTTGTCTTTGGGGTTTTATATCTCGGTATAACATTAAAGTCGCACAATAATTTCGACAAACTGGCGGCTCCCTTTTCTCCTCCTTGGGAGTCTTTTTACCTCCCATTTGCAGCGCTCGCACTTCTGCATGCATGCTTCGCGAGTTATTAAATCAAATCTGTTTCCGCTGTCCGTAATATCAGGAAAGCATAGTTGTACATTCTTGGCAACATCAGGTTTTAACCCACTCAAGTAAATTTGTTTTATTACTGTGGAAGTATCTTCATTCACTTCCTTCTCATCGACTAACCCCGAGTATACTATCCATAAAGCTATAAACCTTTCTGTAAAATCTGAAAAAATCCTCACTTCCTTCTGCTGACATGCTGTTACTTTTCTCTAATCAGTTTTCGGTGGGTAATGCTCTTTCAAAAATCTCCACACTAATTCCCACCCTTCTCCTAGATTCTCTCTTAAGGCGTTCTATTTCTTCTTTTGCTGTTTCTTTTTCTGCATATATAACTTCGTTTCGTTCAGCCATTGCTTTTAGCTTTTCCATCAGAGATTTTTGCGTCTCATCTATGACATTCTGTTGAATTCTCAAATATTCCTCTAAATATTGTTTATTTTAATCCAAATGTTCATACACTTTTCTACATTCCTGTTCAGCCTAAATTCCGTCTGACACATTTCTTTTAAGTTTCACTTTGGATTAATCAAACTTTTTTTTTTCTTCACACCAAACCATTTTCACGTCTCCCACGCGCCCCGCGGAACCCCCCAGTCCAGACAAACTGCCGAACTATCACAATTCGGGAACACGGACCAGGTTCCAAATCCTGGCTTTAAACACACAGTTGAATCGAGTTACCATTTTCGGCTCTTCTGCGAGTACAGTTCTAGTTACTACCTTCAGCCGTACTGCAGTCGTGTACCAGGATGCAACACCTGGATTGTTTCGCACGGGCAGGGCGAGACGCTATTCCTTCAGCAATCCCTCCTTTTCTACCCCACCTTCACAAAACAGGCATCTAAAAACACATACACCATTAACTCATTTTTCTGTTGTACTTGCTTCAGCACCACAGCAACATGGAGAGGACAAGGGACTTTTTAGAAAAGAGGAGTCCTTACCTCTTTTTAGAAGCGGACGCCTAACTTTTCCTCTCCATGTCCGTGTGGATTAATTTAGATGGATACTTCTTCATCATTTGGGTCACGTATCCGCCAATCTGCCTCCTCCTTTTTAGAGGACGTTGTAAACCTTTAGGAGCAATATGATCTAGCAACAAGGTTATGTCACTGTAATTAGGCTTAAGACAATCAAGAACAAGGCTTGGCTTTCTTCGAAATTCTTTACGGTCATCAGGCAATTTAGGAAAAGACTTAACTAATGCAAATAATTCACTAGGAGACCAATGTCAATGTACATATGCTGGAGTTCCTTCTGGACCTGTAAAAGTGCACATTGGCATTTCACGAACAAGTGAAAAGGCTTTGGCTCCGGACCGCTTTCTAGTTTCGGTGGAGACTTTTTCTTTTTAGAAGGCATGGCCATGACTTTAGCTGCAGCTTGCTGTTCTTTAGTTTCAAGACTAGTCTTTTTTGAAGCTTCCCATTATTTCTGTGATTCCTCTTTCCATTACGTAAGTATTCCAATTCACTTTCTTTCCTTTCTTCTCCTTCTCTTCTAAGTTTCCCCTTCTTCAGGAAACTTCTTTTTCCTAATTCAACTTTCCTCTGTCCATTCTGATTCACTTACAAAGATCCTATATAGTTATGGGCCCCTAATTATCATATATAAATTATGTGCAAGTTCCCTTACACCTATTACCCTAGCTTTACAGTTCATGAACATAAAACATGTTTTTTACTCTAACCCAGGCTATAATTGTTTCTCTGAATTTGTCGTACATGTACTTTTGCTGGACTGCTCGGTCCCATTTTCATCTTTGAATTTTAATTTCCCATTTTTACCGATCGGTGCCTTACTTAGAACCTTATCACATCAACTACTCCGCAGAGCAAAAACCACACGTCTGTGTTAAGATAAGTTCTTTATATGAGTCCCAGACTCATCAAACCCGCGTGAGAACACCCCTGTGGCTCGCTTCTCAAACTATTAATTTTTAAGGATCACTTACTGGCGTCAGACAGCTGCCAATTCTCCAGACGCGTCTCTGGAAGGATAAACAATTTATCCTCCGAGGTTCGTCCAATTTTGCTAAAATTGTCAGGGACGGATGGAGTTTCAGCAGCCGTTCGCGTTCAGGTTTCTGATCCCTCAAATTGTCATGGAACTATCAAGGAAGCCACAAGAGAAAGTTCTCACCTGAGTAAGGTCTTTATTTCAATATTGCAAGCCCTGCTGCCACTTCGCAAAGTGCAACCAGAGACTCAATTTGTTACAAGCAGTACAGGGTTTTTAAAAGACGATGCGCTGTAAAAAAGCTCAGCGCTTTGTCCCTTCTAAAAGTTCCCCTTTCCCTAAGAGAAAACAGATTACATCAAAAAGCGAGAGAAGAAGCAATAAGATTTGTTATTCAAAGCTAATCAGTTACTTTCAGCTAATTCTAATGACCCAGACAGCATATATTGTTTTGGTACATTGTCTTCTAAAGTAACCTAAACAGTGTACTTTGTTGATGCACTGTTTTCTAAAATTCTGCACGTACTGTAGCACAGCATTTGCATCCTTGAAATATATTATCTTAAAGCACCAATATATTTTTTGCAAAGCTCTCTACATTTTAAGAATCAATTTACTTATTAGATTTCCACTTCAAGACTTGTTCAGCTGGCGTTCTAGGAGTCGCGTTTTTCAGAATTGTATTGAGATCGTTTTCCACAGAGCTCAGATGTCAAAGCACAGCAGCAGCTCTCCACAGCGATCCTCTATAGTGCCCTTTCTCTCGCAGCTCCGTCCTCATTGGAAGGAAGCAAGAGTGAAAGGCTGAAGTGAAATAGAGCGGGGACGAAGGCAGTGAAGAGAGAGAACGTGGGAAGAAGAGAAAAACGCAAGGGAAAAAAAGCAGTGTCGTAAAAGAGGTGACGGAGCTGTCCTCTCTATAAGAAGGGTGCCAGCGAGCCTTGCTCTCGCTTACGGCCACACCCCCTTGAGCACGCCTGATCTCGTCTGATCTTGGAAACTAAACAGGGATGGGCCTGGTTAGTACTTGGATGGGAGACCGCCTGGGAATACCAGGTGCTGTAAGCTTTTAAGCACAGGAAGCGCCCTATCCCCGCTCGCTCGCTCATTCCCCTGTTCACACGTGCAGTGCAGCTTGTCCTTCTGTTTATTTGTCAGCTTTGGCGAGACACGGGTGCTTGTGTATTAGCGTGAGCGTTTTTTATTCTGATCATGAACAGTTTTACAAGTCCGCAAAGGATCGAGGAAAGGTTTATCGCCAGCTGAAAAGAGACACAGCGCTTCGGCTGTGGAGACTTGTTCGGCTGGCGTTCGGAGAGTCGCGTTTTTCAGAATTGTATTGAGATCGTTTTCCACAGAGCTCAGATGTCAAAGCACAGCAGCAGCTCTCCACAGCGATCCTCTATAGCGCCCTTTCTCCCGCAGCTCCGTCCTCATTGGAAGGAAGCAAGAGTGAAAGGCTGAAGTGAAATAGAGCGGGGACGAAGGCAGTGAAGAGAGAGAACGTGGGAAGAAGAGAAAAACGCAAGGGAAAAAAAGCAGCGTCGTAAAAGAGGTGACGGAGCTGTCCTCTCAATAAGAAGGGTGCCAGCGAGCCTTGCTCTCGCTTACGGCCACACCCCCTTGAGCACGCCTGATCTCGTCTGATCTCGGAAGCTAAACAGGGATGGGCCTGGTTAGTACTTGGATGGGAGACCGCCTGGGAATACCAGGTGCTGTAAGCTTTTAAGCGCAGGAGGCGCCCTATCCCCGCTCGTTCGCTCATTCCCCTGTTCACACGTGCAGTGCGGCTTGTCCGTCTGTTTATTTGTCAGCTTTGGCGAGACACGGGTGCTTGTGTATTAGCGTGAGCGTTTTTTATTCTGATCAGGAACAGTTTTACAAGTCCGCAAAGGATCGAGGAAAGGTTTATCGCCAGCTGAAAAGAGACACAGCGCTTCGGCTGTGGAGACTTGTTCGGCTGGCGTTCGGAGAGTCGCGTTTTTCAGAATTGTATTGAGATCGTTTTCCACAGAGCTCAGATGTCAAAGCACAGCAGCAGCTCTCCACAGCGATCCTCTATAGCGCCCTTTCTCCCGCAGCTCCGTCCTCATTGGAAGGAAGCAAGAGTGAAAGGCTGAAGTGAAATACAGATGCAGCCATTCAAAATGAGCGTTAAAAACCCGCGGTAAAGTAACCAACCCGCAGGGCACCGTAGGGCACCGCGGTAAGTGATTGGCTGGCCAAAATGACCGACAGGGGCACTCGTGGTGCATTGGTTGGTAGTGAAAAGATTTAATAATTTAATGTCTTTACTGTGCACGTTTCAATCCGCTTAGTTTTGAATATTTATATGGAATTTTACCACTAAAGGGAAATTTTAGTAGCTGAGCATAAAAAGAAGAGGAGCATAACGCATCTGAAGGTCATAAACGATATTAATTTAGGGACATAAACATTACTGTATGTACATAAACTGTACTGTGTATGGCTGGTCTTGATAGTTTAAAGAAAAAATACACACCAGTCTTCCATTTCTCCCTAAACATTTTATGCATGAAAGTTTTATGAAACGGTACCCAAATATGTGATTGCTGTATAGAATGAATTTTAATTTTTAAAAATTATTTAACACGAAAATTAAGCTGTTTACATCTTCCGCCTGAGAACAGTCACCCGTTGCTACCCAACGCAGAAACACAGCCACTAACTAGCAAAGAGAGGACATTAGCTAGCCAATATGATAAAGAAATAAATGATTATTTTGTTTATTTCTTTTGCACATTTATTTGAACATTTCCATCGATTGTACAAGCACTTGGAAACTGTCCAATCCCTAGTTCATCAAGCATTTACCAGTCTGGCGCCTTTCTGTGTCTTCTAGGATATAATGCCAGCGAACTCTTGTTTTTATGTCCACTATAACTACGCTGGGCAAACGTTCCGGGGTCAAATTCTTCCAGCACGGGGGTACCTTTAAAGCGGAGATGACGGCACCGAAATTTTTTGGCGCGCCTTCTCTTTAAAGCCATGGCCAAATATGAAGACAGTACGTACAGTTATAATTCAAACGGAATTAAAAACTACACATCCCAGTTACCATGGTGGTGCTTGTGATCATTGCGTTTAACCAACGAAACAGGGCGAAAAATCAGTCACATGACTTTGGGGCAGAGTTTCGAAAGCTTAACCTATCAGCAACAAAGCGAAATTTACACGATAGGCTACCTCAAACTGTCAGTTACACGACTGTGTATGTCGCTTAAGCCACACCTATTTGGCATTTTAGTTATGGAGGCGAGAAGACGCCCCCCCCCTCTCTCTGGGTGTCTGATTTGCCGCCATCTTTAACTGTTCGGTGTCCGAATCGGAGTAGCTACGCGTACGAAATAAAGTTAATCCCAACTACAAAACATATATTTTTGTGGTAGGAGGGCGCAAAACATCAGTATTTTCTGCTATTAATTACTGTACGATTTATAGTTGAAATCTGAGCCTAGATATAAAGTTAGATATAAAGTTAAAATCTCGACAAAGCAATGTAGGAAATACAGAGAAAATAAATCCTTTCTGACATCTAAAATCAGTTTCGATCAAGGTCTCTAAAACGAACAAGAAAAAGAGGATTTTCGGAGGGCAATTACTCTGTGTTTATATAGAATAACTGATTTTTGAGCAATCTAATTTCTTGTTCGTTTAAAACAGTGAAATGTCAGCTGCAAAAGATCGCACCAGAAACAGCACTCTCTCTGCCTGTCATAGATGTTCAGGAAAGGCTGGATGAAGTCATGTCAAGTACAATAATTCGGTGATCAATAATAACAGTTGTAGGACAGTATATAAGGAGGATAAGGATTTTGAAGTTGACTCGAAATCTGATAGGTAACCAGTGCAAGGACTTGAAAACAGGTATAATGCATCCCTGATAGGATTCTTGCTGTCATATTCTGAACATATTGAAGATTGCTCAGTGTGGATTTAATTTCCCCAGTGAACAGGATGTGCATTTATTAATTCTAGAAAAAAAGCCTTTCTTGATTTCTCTAGTTCTTAGTTTCTCTAGTTCCCTTTAAAATAAACTATTATTCCACAATGCAGAGTATTACATGGCCAGTATTTACACATGATATTTGTGATTTAAAGAAATTAACACAAGCAGCTTTTGGAGATTTAAGTGTTGGCTGAGTTATTGCAGGATAAAAGACTAGAGATGTTGGCAAGAAGAAGATAATTTGGGGAAAGCTGAGGAATACACTTATAACAAGAACACTTCCTAATGGGGTTAGGCATACTTTTGATGAAGATGATGAAGTTAACAGACTATATGTTTACATAGATACTGAAATAAGGATTGTATTTTAGATTATGTGTAGTTGCTGGCATTGAACTGTGTGTTGGATGCACATGAATTGAAGGAATGGGCAAACATAGCTGATGCGGATCCACAGAGCCAGCATATTAAGATGTTTATAATTAGAGGCAATTTGTTTAAATAACTAGGTATGGATACTGATGTGCAAGAGAGGTGGAAAGGCTGTTTCCTTAAGCCAGCACTATAAGATATTTTATTCTCAGTGAGATGCTGCCATTTCATAGTGGGTTTCTAACACTGTGTATAGTTCCATCCACACAGTGCCTTTACTTCCATCCATTTCTAATCTCTTTATCCAGTACAGAGGATTTGGAGCCTATCCCAGTAAGCAACGGACACAAGGCAGAATACACCCTGGACATAGTGCCAGTCCATCACAGGACAGACAGACACAAACACACACACACCAGGGCCAGTTTTCCCATAAACCAATTAACTTACCAGTATGTTTTGGAGTGCGAGAGAGAGTCATATCACACATATGGAGAAAAACCATCTAACCCAGAGAGAACATGTAAACCCCACACACACAGGATGGCAGGAATTGAACCTAGGACCCCACTACTGCAAGATAGCAATGCTAACCACTTTGTCACCATTATAAATGGATGGATATCTTAGTTATCTTTCTAGTTCACAGGTTTGCATGCATAATTTAATTTTGAAAGCCACTGAGACATCAGGTACTACTGTTGTATTTATGAAAAAGAAACAAAACAAAAAACATACTAACAACTGTGCCATCCTACTTCTTAGTTAATACATTGTATTATTCATAAACAGTTAACATTGTTAGCAAAATATTTTGAATTATATTTAACCCTATTTTTTCTTTATTGTTGTATTTAACTTATTATATGATAGTCAGACTTAATGTATATTTGAACAATGAAAATATATTTTTACAAGATGCGGGGGAAAGTGCAACAGCTTATTACAGAGCTTAATTTAATATTATTGATTGCTAATAGTTTATGCTAACACCTAACTTTCTTAATTAGATGTATTTAAAACAGTGAACTAAGTGTAACATACTATTCAGAAATACAATCGAAAATAGTTTTGTGGTGTTTGTATGGATGAAACGTTTCTAAAATGTATAACGTAACAAAATTAAAGACGATTCTTTAATCTACTTTACGAGTACAACCCCCTCTCTGCCGGAGTGCTGGCTGTGACGAATTAAACCGGTTTCACAGGTTTCAATCACAGACCATGTGACATGGGAGTCAGGAAACTAACACACAGCGCCACCGGATTTGATAACGCTATAAAAACGCTATAAAATAATGTGACTAGGCACTGAACAAGTTTACAGCACAGTACAATAATAAATGCTGACCATGACTTTAGAAGCATAAATTGCCTTACACTCAATTTAAACACAAGCTGTCTTTAGCCCTCTAAGCTGGTTCATACAGAAATGTAGAGATCCAGGCTCAGAACACACAGCTTCATTAGCGAATACATATGCAGGACAACTAGAGAAGACGTTTTACAGAGGATGGATTTTTAGAAACATCCCATCAGTGACATCACTGAAGTCAACTCCTAGGTACTGTAACTGTCGTGTGGATAGTTTCACAAGAATCAGACAAAGGTTTAAGCATCACTTGTTCTAGATAAAACTGCAAAAAAAAACAACAACCCATAATGTACTTCTTTGCGGCTCTGTTTGCCCAAATCATATATTCACAACTTCAAATTTAGAAAATAATATTACGTACCCAAAATCCGCAATATGGAAACAGAACCTGTGTAATTGTTGATAGATGATGTACTCGTAACATTTTTACAAGACGAACTACAACATTTAAAAAATGACTTGTATGTACTTGATATCTCTAATCAATCCACGGCGACATTGTTAAAGCAGAGTCCCAGTAAAACGAAACTAAAGCGCCCTGCGCATACCGTTTCGCGCTTCTTATTAGTTGCTCAAAAGTAATTTGACCGTATGAAATGCATAATATAAACCTAGAAACATATACGTGAGCAGTATTTACGTACTGTAGTATCGGTGTTAAGACATACCTCTCAAATACTGTAAATCAAGTTAAAAATATCTCAAGACCGATTCTGGTCATAATGAAACCATGTTTCGTGTATGTTTTCTTTAAAGTACCGAGACCAGCCATATACTGTATGTTTATGTTCCAAAATTAATATAGTTTATGGCCTTCACACGCGTTGCAGTATGCTCCTATTCTTTTTATGCTCAGCTACTAAGATTTCCCTTCAGTGGTAAAATTAGATATGAATATTCAATACTTAAACGGGCACAGTTAAGACATTAAATATACATATACATACTGTATACAGTACAGTTTTCATACAGTAATATGTTTATGTTCCTAAATCAATCTCTTTTATGAGCATGTGAAAGGCATGGTGAATCGATTATCAAAAATTACTGTACTTTGCATGATTGGAAACAAATGCGTGATTGCGAAATGCTGTGGTGTTACTTTTACAAAGACAGTCAATGAAAAAAAGAATGTTGACCAGGGCAATACTTTGAGTTTACACTTACAGCTTGTCCAAGGTCATTCATTATTAATACTATTAGTAATATCTTCGTTAAAGACTTTGATGGCCACAGCTCAAACATGAGAGGTTGAGCTTTATTAGCTCCACCTTGCCGAAATTCTGGATACTATTATTTTGCTTGTCATATTATAGGAGAATTTACGGTAACTAGCTGTATTTACCGGTAACTCGCGGTATTTACCGGTAACTTGCGGTAGACTGCGTACAGCGTACCGGAAAATAATGCGGTATCGCCCACGCATTTTGAATGGCAGCATCTGTATGTCCCCCAGCTCTGAGCCCATTGGGCCTGCTGGTGTGACCAGAGCTGCAGCGTTGCCATGCTGGTGGGGGTCAGTTCGGCTTTTCTGTTGGAATGAACAGGGGGGTTACATGATGGTGCTGTCTGTGGTCTGGCTGTCCTGCTGGTCTGGATGAGGGGTGCGTAGTGTGGTGCAGGTTCTTGTCCCATCCTGCTCTTGGTCCAGGTTGGAGGGTTGCACCGATTCTGAGTCTTGTTAGCTGGTATGGATGGGTTTGGGGGTGTTGATACCAGAGTGGTCCAGGGGGGGTGCAGGTGTCTCGGGGCATTCTTGTTTTTCTGTGAGTTCAGGTTGATTCTGTTGGTTTTGCCACGAATCTCCCTTACGCAGGCAAGCGCTCCCGCATTCCTACGAGCTCTCCCCGTACCAAACGTGCACGCGTCAATCAGTCCTCTGCTTAAACCCTCATCTGCCCCCCGGTCATTGCTCACGATTGAGATTCTCTCCAGGAGCTTACGTACTAACTACACCTTTGCCTTACTACGACTTCTCCCCTGGACCTCGACCCCGCTTTTCCGACTACCGCTTTAGCCACTCGATTTTGTACCTTCGCCTGTTTTAAGCTTTCTCGGATCCTGACCCCAGCCTGTCTCTTCGTTTACGCCTCTGCCTTCTGAATCCACACCGACGCAACTTCTACGCCTTCCCGGACTCCGACCCCTGCCAGTCCCTCGACTACACTTTCGCCTGTCGATTCTGTGCCTACGCCTGTGCTACGTGTGGAAGGACAGTGACTATGCGTGGGAAAGGTTTCTGTTCGCACCTAAGACCACTGTCTTAGGTGCAAACTAAAGCCTGTGATTCCTCACACCCATTCAACCAGAGAAAATTGAAACAGATTGTAGGATGCCAAATGGCACCCCCCTGTCCTGTTTGTTTGACTTCTGACACTGCCCCTTTCCCTGTATGTTCCTTTGATATGTTTAAGTATTGCCTACTTTTAATGTATAAAAAAGGAAAGTATAACTTCAGTCCAGTGAGCATGTCTTGAGTGCTAGGGGAAACCCTTTCTCTGTGATATGCTCCCCTTCAGCTGATTGTATTAAAGATCTCTGTTGACAATCTCCCAACCTGAGTGAAGACTGAGTTTTCTTCGACATACGCCTTCCCGGACTCAGACCCCTGCCTGTTTACTCCGACTACGCCTGCGTCTCGCGCCAACCCTACCAAGGGCACCGCATTGGATCCCTATCCTCAGCAGTCAGCCCCTGCGTGACAGGTTCTGAGTGTCTTGGTTACATCCGTTTGTGTGTATAGATGAAAAAGGTATTGAAGAGCACCCCGACACCCCCCACCCATCTCGGTGGAAGTTGCCATGTTCAAAAAATCCTAAAAAGATAATTAAAGTTTCACACAACAAAGCATGACTGTGAAAGGTCAGGAGGCCTGCCTAATGGTGGTGCTGGCCCCACTAGCACCTCTTCCAGCAGCAACCTTAGTTTTTCCCAGGAGGTCTCCCATCCAGGTACTGACCAGGCTCACACCTGCTTCAGTACTGAAGGCTGCTGATTATGGCCAGCAGCCATATCACCCTGCAACTCACAACTGGCAACCCACTGAAGCTAAGCAGGTGTGAGCCTGGTCAGTACCTGGATGGTAGACCTCCTGGGAAAAACTAAGGTTCCTGCGGGAAGAGGTGCTAGTGGGGCCAGCAGGGGGTGCTCACCCTGCGGTCCATGTGGGTCCTAATGCCCCCAGTATAGTGACGGGGACACTATACTGTAAACAGGCGCCTTCCTTCGAATGAGATGTAAAACTGAGGTCCTGACTCTCTGTGGTCATTAAAAATCCCATGGCGTTTCTTGAAAAGAGTAGGGGTGTAACCCTGGCGTCCTGGCCAAATTTCCCCATTGGCCCTTACCAATCATGGCCTCCTAATAATCCCCCTCTTTGAATTGGCTACAATCCCTCCTCCTCACTGATAGTGGTGAGTGTTCTGGCGCACTATGGCTTCTGTTGGATCATCCAGGTGGATGCTGCACATTGGTGGTGGTGGAGGGGAGTCCCCATTACCTGTAAAGCGCTTTGAGTGGAGTGTCCAGAAAAGCGCTATATAAGTGTAAGCAATTATTATTATTATTATTAATGAGCACAACACTTGATTACAGTAAAAAAATCATTAAAAAATAAAGAAATGTTCCACAACTCAAAGCAAGGTTATATAAGGTTAGGGGAGCTGTCTGATGTGCAAAACACCTGGTTGCAGCACTGTGGCTGTTGTGCTTGAAGAGCTATTGACTCGTGAATAGCACCCTCCTATCACCATGTACCGCCTGTCTAATGGTGCCATATTGAAAACATCATAAAAAAATAAAGAAAAGGGACACAGCCACAGCAAGATTGTATAAGGTTAGGGGGCCTGTCTGGTGTGTAAAACACCTGGTTGCAGCACTGTGGCTGTTGTGCTTGAAGAGCTATTGACTCGTGAATACCACCCCCCTATCCCCATGTACCGGCTGTCTAATGGTGTCATATTGAAAAAATCATTACAAAATAAATAAAGGGGCCGCAGCCACAGCAAGGTTGGATAAGGTTAGGGGGCCTGTCTGGTGTGTAAAACATATGGTTTCAGCAGTGTGGCTGTTGTATTTGAATTACTATTGAGCCATGAAGAAGACCCACCTATCCCAATGTATTACCTGTAGTGTTACCTTCAGAAAATCATTAAAAAATAAAGAAAGGGGTCACAGCCACAGCAAGGTTGTATGAGGTTAGGGACCTGTCTGGTGTGTAAAACATATGGTTTCAGCAGCTGTTGTATTTGAATTGCTATTGTAGCGGCAATGCTTGTTAATAAGACAGAATTAAGCGTTGGTATGCTGTCCTAAAGGAGGCCCCATCTTACCCTCCATCTCTGTGGTGCAGCCACAGAGAAAGTATTTATGCAGGCTGATTTAAGATGTTTTCTTTTGATAAGGAACAAGCTCCCAGACGGGGATGCACTTAGCTAAGCCTGGCTATCATGATCAATGGTCATCCATTGGCGCCTATCAGTCTAGGGAGTGCCGAATGGACATCTGGACTGCATTCCTAAGTGTCAAGAGTAAGTGAATTATATCTCATCTTGACCAACCAATCAGGGACTGGCAGGGCGTGGTAATACCATGTGGGTCTCCAATGCCCGCCAAACTCTCAACCAATCAGCACACATCTGGGTCTTGGTCAAAAAGGGAGCGCAAGCTCCGATCGGGGCTCTCCTTGGCCATTTTCGCGCATCCTCAGAGACAATCACGTGACAACTGCTGTTGTCTGCAAAAGGACTTGGACTTTGTTCTAAGCGCGAGGCCGAGGATCCCGTACGTACTCAAAATTCTACCAACGTGAATGCTCCGCTTGATCAACGGCAGCCTACAGTTGGACCCTCGTCGACAACCTGAATAGCTTATTCAGAAGCAGCGCTGGACCGGGAACGAACCAGCTTCTTCCCGGGCAAAAGAGTGACTTATGAGGACTCGCGGTCACACTCTGTCCATAGAGACTTTCTACTAGCCAGCCGGACTCCTGGTAGATCCCCTCGGAGCAACGACTGCCCTGCGCGCCGCAGTCAGATTTCTCCGCCCGTCCTACTCCGAGCTGCACCTTGACTGGTTGGCCGGTAGCCAGAGGACGCCGGGACAACGCCCATTGGACAACCGCTGGAACAGAGGCTGCAACAGAGCCTGTCAGCTGGATTGGTGTTCGTGCCGGGAGATTCCAAATCCATACACAGTGGATAAGTAAACCCCATGTTCTACATTGCGTCTCGAGAATTCAATTGTACCTCAACACAAGTTGTTATCAATTTAATTCATGAGTAATGTATTTACTTCCGAGTTTAGAGTAACAGTGGGTAATAACACTGGTTAGCGATTTGGTAACCGAACGATATATATTGACATATATTCTCTGTTGTGTATCTCTTTGTGTTTGCATCTCTTCGAGATTATATACCTTGTATATTGGATAACCCTCACAGTAAGGTCTGCCGCTCGTATCCAGGCAGACTAGTATATCTTTGGTGCACAATTTATATTAATAAATGTATCTCGTGTATTGAACCCGTGTGTGTGCGTTGTTAGTTGTTCTGACGATTGATTTTCTAAAAGCTACAACGAACAACCTCGTGATTACTGTTACAATTAATAATTGTCTCAGTAAACCCATTAAACCACTACACTATTGAGCTATGAAGAAGACCCACCTGTCCCAGTGTATTACCTGTAGTGTTACTTTCAGAAAATCATAAAAAAATAAAGAAAGAGGCCACAGCCACAGCAAGGTTGTATGAGGTTAGGGGCCCTGTCTGGTGTGTAAAACATATGGTTTCAGCAGTGTGGCTGTTGTATTTGAATTACTATTGAGCCATGAATAAGACCCACCTATCCCAGTGTATACCTGTAGTGTTATCTTCAGAAAATCATAAAAAATAAAGGTTCCACAACCCAAAACAAAGTCAGAAGACCTGCTTAGTGTGCAAAACACTTACTTGCAGCATTGTGGGTGCTGTGATTTAAATGCTATTGGTTTGTGAACAGAATACCCCTATCCCAGTGCATTGTGCCATATTAAATAAAAGCAAGAGAAAAAGAGATTCAGAACGCAAAGCTGTGTCAGTGTTCTGTGTAAAAAATCAGTTTGAACATCATGGGAGCTGTTTTTAATAAGCTGCTGAGTAAAGAATATTTTAATCTTCCTGCTGTCAGTAGTATTGTCAATATAGTTGACCCTTACCTGAATGAAAACAGGGCGTAAAGGAAGGGTTTCAGAAATCAAACAAAGCTTTATTTCTGTGCTTACAGTCTGGGTAATTGGAGACTGCGCTGTTCTGCTTCCTATGGTCATAGGCGGGTTATTCGCACGAAGCCGTATTGAACAGTATTTCTCGCGTTGTGAACGTCTGTTCACAGCGGTCCTCCGGGTTCCAGTAAGTGCGTAATTACGCATCGATGAAAAACCGGAGGTTTAAAAAAAGATAATTAGCCCACTGATAGTTTGATGTAGAGGCTGTGGAAATATCCACAAGTCTTGGTCTTTAAAATGGATTTGGTTTGACGGCGTTCTGTGCTTCCATTGGGAAGATATGGACAAAAGAATATTCGTGCTCGGTCAAAAAAATGTCATAAAAACGAAAAAGTAAAGGCTGAGAAAGCATTCACAATGTATTTTATACACAAAGGAAGTATTCTCGCAACTCTAAGAGGTTTCGTGGTTTAATTTTTTTTAATTGTTGAATCATATTTAAATGTTAAACAACTGAAGAGTATCTTGCTGTAGACCAGGATGGCCGAGTGGTTAAGGCGTTGGACTTAAGATCCAATGGACAAATGTCCACGTGGGTTCAATCCCCACTCCTGGTAGTGTTGTAATAAGCTTTAAGTGACAGAACACTCTATTTAAATATGAATTTACTAAATTTCATTTCAGTTCTCTTCACTCCCACTCCCTGGCATAACTGAGCTCTCACTATCGCATACTGAAGGCTTTACATGCATTAGCTGTGATACAGCTCCCAATAAAGACAGAATCAAACAGTTTGTTCTATTTCTCATGTTGAGCCTCTTCTTGATCCAAATGAAATGGATCATTTAATATGATGCCTCGAGAAAAAAAAAGGAGTGAATTTCCGCCTATAATGATTGATGCCCCATCAAACATTTTGTAACATCCCCGGAAGATTATACAGTAGAATCCTGGTTTGTGGCTTAAATTCAAGGTAAACAAGACTAAGGAAACGAGTTGGAAACTTGATGTCGAACTGGAATTTAAGTACCCAGAATATTTCACTACATTGGGCAATATGTGCCAGAGAGGAGCACTTTAAATCCCTTCGATAGCTCAGTTGGTAGCGCGGCTGACTGTATTAGAAACAGTTAGGAATCCTTAAGTTGCTGTTTCGACTCCAGCTCGAAGGAAGGTGCTTTTGTGAACTTTAATCAAATAGTTAAAATAGCGAATCTTTTTCACTCAGACGTTGATCAAAAGCTCAATAAACGATGAAGCAGAGGCTCTTGTTCCGAATTCAGCTAACATCTGGTTGTCTTGTTTTGGCCAAGATCTGATCTTTGAATTAAGGGACTACGCTGTCTGATTTGTAATTCAAAAGTAGATACAAATGTCACTGTTTTCAAAGGATAGGTACTTAATTGGCTTTATGATTTGGTATTGATTTTGTATCATTATATTATTACGTTTGTGCTTTCTGTGTTTTTTATCGTATTGTGAACTTATTTTTTAAACAAATGCTAACAAAGGCAAACACAGCACAAATCTGTTTATACCAGCGGTGAATTGTACATTTTTATTAAGTACAATCTACTGTATTTTTAGAATAAAATGGCATACTGTGCACGATATGTTGCAGAAACACAACCTGATATTTTCATAATTATTATTTTAATCATTTGACAAGTATGAGGTCCCGGATCCAAATCTTCAGTTCTGATTTTTTTAAAGTGATATCTTCTCTTCCTCTCGTGGAAATCACAAGATGTGAGCAAATGTTTTTTGTTCTTTTTTTTTCACGTTGCTATCCAAAGAGCCTCAGACGCACAGTCTGACAGTAACCAAACCAGAATGGATTCTGCTGGGAGCCGGACTGAGCTCATTCTCACTCCCTGTGCTGAAAACAGCATTATCTCTTCCCCAAACATCGTCTACAGCTGCTAGATATTGCTCTGCGTCCTACTGCTCCAGCAATTCCTTTGACCAAAGACAGATCACTTGTGAGCTTTTAAACTTCTTGCCACTACAGGCTCTTTGATGACTCATGCTGACTGTCCTGTGAATCCAAAAGAAAATGTTAAAGCTGATACATTTTCGATTGTAATTTGCATCTAACTACAATGTCCCTGGAAAAGAGATTTTATTCGTTGCGTGCAATCGCTATCTTTTACTTTACGTATGGTAGTGGAAATAGTTTTAAAAATGCTTTCTAAAGAAGATTGTATTGGCAGGACCTGCCTTTAACGCTCAGTAGCAATTACGCTGTTGATATAGATGGAGAAGAAATATAAGATGAATTGATGATCTAAGCTAAAATATCCCTAACACGCCTCCTGTAACAGTGTTTGTATTCATAGCAAGTAATATTTTTTTTCAAACCCGAACGTTGCTTTTGCATTAAGTGTTATGTAACCATTAGCGGTTTTGGTAGCTTCTGAAGAGCGCACTTTTCCAAACTGAAGCCTATAAGAACATTATTCAAGATGCACCATTGCCCAGAACGTGCATCGGGACAAGGATTAACATCAATTGAAAGTACTCCCAAATAAAAGACTTGACGGAAAAATTGAAAGAGTAGGCAAGTATTAAAAAAACACCATAACTTCAGGGCTTCCAATCTCTTTCTAGGTTCAGGCTTTGTAAAATGACATGATTAATGGAGTCATGCCGCGGTTGTAAGTTCAAGCCTCACCTGGAGCAGCCCAGTTTTCTGTCTTGACAGGTAAACAGTGTTTTGTGTTATTTGCTAAATGGAGAGAGGATTCTGTGTTAATTGTGCTCCTCCTGGGAGAGGTCAAGATGAGAAGTTCACGAGGCTGGTGGTAAATATCCTGTCCAGGAATATCGAGGCTGTAGGGGGTCAGATCTATAGATGTAGTAAACACATCAGTGGAGACGGTGTGTCTGCTCTCTGTGAGAGAGCCGGGCGGAAAGAATAATCTGTGGTCGGGGAAGAAGAGACCCTCGTTGGAAGAGTGGCGCTCCACACAGGAGAGAATGAAAAAAAATATTTTTCAGGGACGCTGATTGTTCTCTTTGGGGGAATTAAAAGCACGTGAGGCGAGCGACCTTGTGGCGCAACGGTAGTGCGTCTGACTACAGATCAGAAAGTTGCATGTTCAAATCATGTCGAGGTCAGCTGATGAGTTTGCAGGTGCTGCTGGTGCCGAACTTGGAAATTATGAATCTTACGAAGTAACAGCACAGTACAGAACACCCAGTCAGGAGCTTATTCAGCAAATGAACATGACAAGAGAAAAGGCACACTGCACATTCGTGAAACATCACGTCTGGCTTTAGAGACAGTGACATCAGAGAATGGAAGTTTCAGACTGCTTTTCTTGTTACAGGTTCAAGCAAACCTGAAAGTTAGGGAGTGTTTGGTCACTTTTGTATGAAAAAGTGTCTGAAGCCTGTAATTATAATTTGTCCTTTTTTAATTGTGGTTGAAATCCACTCCCATGTACCAAGTCCTACAGTACATTCATGTTTGCTTAAATGACTAACGCTATTGGACATGTGTTGGACTGGTGTTTTTTGTAACGATTTGCTATTTCATGCAGGAAAGAAAGGAAACCAGACCCAACGTTTGCTTTCAGGTGCGGTCTATTTACATAACGGACATCTATTTCTGAGGAGCCTGATTTAAATCACACAACCCCGGTAGAAGTCGAATCAACAATCTAATAAACCGAAATCAGACGCGTTATCCATTAAACCACTAGTCCGTCACGTAAATGAATTGCACCATGGTGAGTTCAGCGCCACTACTAGTAATACCCCACCCCCATTCTTAAATTTCTACGTGAGAAACGTGTTTTCCAAATTTTTATCAGTTTTTAAAAATCATCACTTTTAAGCAGACAAAGCCTTTATGTGTCGCTCTGAATTTCTAATTGATTTATAATTAAAAGAAAATAGTGTTTTGTTCCACAACGGCGTGAAATTATCTCTAGTAGTAAAGCAGACCTTGCTAGGTGAGCATTTGCTCCGGTAAATTAGGTCACTTTTCATGTTAACTCACTTCTTCTAAACACAACATTTCCTGGTGCACGTTTTCTCCATGAAAAAAGACATTTTCCCTTACATGATTACTCATTTTTTTTTTCATCAAAGAGTACAGAAAGAAGAAAGAAAGAAAGGAAAAGTGTCGTAAATGAACTCTGTCGCCCGTGGGAGATGTCAAGCGCATTGGACATGAAAAGTGCCCGATAAAAGCCATTTCTGTACGTTTCTCTTAGTGTCGGGGCCCGAATGTAAAGGAGGCAACATGCTCAGCCAGCCGACTCAGCTTACTGAACGCAGGTGTCTCTGAGCAGTGTGTCCAAGGGACAGTAAAAGAGGAGAATTCTGCCTGCGTCGTGGCTTAGTTGGTTAAAGCACTTGTCTAGTTAACGGGAAATCCTGGCTCCAAATCCCAGCAGTCCATCGCCTGTGTTGCACTAGACACCCTGTAGATAATCAAAAGCATATTGAGCTCCTTGGTAATGAAATTGGCGGATAAAAGCCATTTCACATCCTTTCTCAACTTGCTCAGTGAGCAGGCTCACCGCACACCGAACGAAGATATAACAGAGCAGCGTGTCCAACTGGCTGAAAAAGGGCAGTGCTTTGCCGGCGCTGTGGCTTAGTTGGTTAAAACGCCTGTCTAGTAAACAGGAGATCCTGGGTTCAAATCACAGCAGTGCCTTACTTCCTGTCTTCGCCCACCATTTATTGTTACAGACAATATGCTTCTTCATTATGTTTAAATGAAGTTTTCATTTCGCTTTTTGCACAACTTGTTTTTCAAGAAATCCACACATTGTGTGCTCATCTTTCTTATCAGTGCAAAAGAATTACTGCCAGCTGGCAAGAAAATGACAACGATTTTTTTTTTTTACTTTAGCCAAAAATCTGTGAATGTAGAAAAAATACAAAAAATGTCAGTTTCTATGGCACACTCAGTCAGGGTGTCCTTCAGTTAAACACAACGTTGGTAGATCAAACGCACCCATAGACACACTTCGAATTAATCCGATCTAAACATTATCTTCTCTAAATGTGATTGAGTTTCTTGCCACATCCTTAGCCATCTTGATGTTTGCAGAGATTTTCAACTTTTGACACCAGTCAAACTACAAGTAACTAGTGGAGTACCTAAGTCAATATCACCGGGAATGTGAATATAAATGTAAACATCAATATTTCTGCTGTCTCCTGAGAAACACAAGTATAGAGTCAAAACACAATAAATAATGCTAAACAGTTATTCAGTTAACACCCAGATGTGACAAAACACATTTAATACTTACATCCCCTTTAAATATGTATTTCCTTAATATCAGTTCTCTTCCCTCCCCAGGATACCTGCAAATTCACTACAGCATATTAAAAGCTGTGTGTAAGTCTTACATGTGTTCTGAGTAGTATAAAGCGACACCTTTCGTCAAACTTTTGACAGGTACCACTCCCCCTTTTCCAGCCAATGGGAGTCAGTGGTGGTTGGCTGTCCCGCCCCCTTGCCAGCCAATGGCGTGTTGTTATTTGTGCATGTCCCGCCCCCTCAGGAGCCAATGGTGTGTTGTTAAGGGTCGGAACTCCCGCCTTCCCCCCCGGCCAGTCGGTCCGGAGCCGCAGCAGGGTTGTAAGCACACACACACTGACTGCGTAAAGTCTCACGGAAAGAACTCGCAGGACAAACACCATGTGAAATGTGAACCGCTTTATTTCAACAGTAGGTGTTTCAAACACTGAAACAACGCAGCACACATGCGTTACCGGCTCCTGTTTGCATTCAACAATTAAATGTTGGTGCGGAAAATTAGTTCGGTACACGTAACCACCACCCCAACATTGCTGAGAAACATTGAGGCATCTGAAAAAGCATTCATAACCCCCTTCCGCTCCCCATGTCTAAAGCCATGCGAACCACACTGGGAGATCCGATCTAGCAGAGCAAAAACATTTGCCTGCGTAATCAGCGGGATGGTGTTACCACAGGTTCTGTGCAAAACACACTGTATTTTGGAATACACACTATAGGCTTCCCCTACACCCCAGGCTTCCATTTCTGATCTGAAAACATCAGATCTGCAATAATTTCACTCAAGTTCTTGACATACACATCTATCTCTTTAACAAATTTAAGGACATTAGCATTCGACTCTTTGTTTTGCATATCAAGCTTTGTAGAGAGAAGTGTGTAAAGCACTCTTAGTAAGAATTCAGACGTATACATTCGAAATTCTTCATTCTTCGGACGATGGCACACCCGGGTCTGTAAAACAGAGTGAAATCTGTATTCACATTTTACATAGATCTTTTTTTTTGCGTCTGTAAAAATAAGAATAGTGTTTCTTTTGCAACGCATCAAAAGTCACATCTACTAATTTTTCATCCAGCTGTTCAAGTATGGTGTGTACATGCTCGTATGGGGAGCGGTCCTCAATTATATTTTTCAGCAACTGTTTTATGCGCCGCTCAGTGTCATTTCTAATGGTGTACGAACCCAGACACCTGGCGGTGTACAGAACAGTCGATAAAATTCAGGCTAAACTGAGAGACTTATAAATTTCTAAAGCGGCAAACGTCACATCTTCAAACCCATCTGTGTAGCCGACAGACAGGCATGTGTGACCCCGCTGCCCAGGATGGTCAATCAAACAGGCCGGGCAGTCATCAACCAGGACCCCCTTTAAACAGTGTTTGAAGATGCAATAAACTACTGCTTTCACAATCTGGGGCATAACATCGGGCTCATTAGGGACATCGTTAGCTAAACCTGGTTGGGCATCAGCTTTATTAACATTTGGCCGAACACACAAGCATAGACACGAAACATTCAGTTGTGCCGGTAGGCTGAAGATTGACCCGTCAACATCCTCTTTATTCTATTAAAGGAAAAAGAAAAGAAAGGCTTAAAAAACTTTTGAGCTAAGGTTTTTCATTAATATTTACCATTTGTAGCGTGGTATCATCACTAGCACCCGGCAGTTCTTCAACATCTGGTACCCCAGCTGAACTCACACCCCCGCCGCTGTCACAGGGTGCAGAGGGTGGGGTCGGGTTTTGCTAAAAAGAAGTATTAAAATGACATATGCTAAGCACCGATACAACAATTCCACGATCAGAAAAAAATATTTTAGCCGCCTACCTCTTCACTTTGTAGAGTAGCAGACCCCGTTGTTTCTCCACACAAAGAAGCCATCTCCGCAGCTCCTAACAAGGGGAGGTGTCTGACAGCTCCAAGGACGCGCTGCGACCCTGTCAGTCCGGAGCGTTTAAGAATATGCGCCAATGGTGTAACCACGCCTACATAACACAAGACATTTTTCAATTGGTTGTGATGCTTTAAAACGCATCACAACCAATGTTGTGATGACCCCCCCCTTGTTTTATCGAGAGCGAAAAGTATTCACATATCAGTTTATAAGTTTTAAACTTTAAAAGTATTAACACACAACGCAAACACAAATGATGTGTTTGCCCAGAAAAGAAATTTTAAACACGCGGGTTTGGTCTTAAAGTTTTTAAAATAATGTAATAAGACACAGTTTATTTTTAATAACACATTCGCGACAGCTTTTTCGAAAGTTTGAGATAAATTTCCACACATCGCATGCGTAAAAGTCTTTAAGGTATTAATAGGCAACAAATGATGGGGTGTTGTTCTTTATACTTAAACGGATTGGTCTTAAAGTTTTAAAATCACGTATTAGAGATAATTTGAGATGTTTTGGAGACGTGCGGTGTGTGTGTGGGGGGGTTAGTTATAGTGGCTTATGTACATCGAACACAGAGCCCGTTAAAATCCAACACGCGTTAACCACGGCCAGTGAGTTCAAGGTTGGCCCATATTTTCTGGATGGTTATGCTGTAATTGACGGAGTGCCGACAGCCTTTGAGTTCAACGGTTGCTTTTTTCATGGTTGTAGCGTTTGTTATTGTGAAAACGATTTTAATCCGCTGACAAACACTACTTTTGGCTGGTTGTACAGAAAGACAATGGTTAAAATTAATTTTCTCAAAATGAGAGGTTTTAACGTGCGTGTTTTGTGGGAGCACGAGTTCAGAGACATGCTTGTTGAAAATGGAGACTTGGGTAAATTTCTAACAGCTGCGCAGTTACCAGAGCCTCTGCAACTGCGCGATTCGCTTTTTCGGGGGAGAACAAATGCTATTTGTTTGCATTACACAGCGCAGCCCGGTGAAAAAATTCATTACTATGATTTCACCAGTCTGTATCCGTTTGTGAACAAAACTTAAAAATACCCACTGGGGCACCCCCGAATAATATATAACAACTTTGGAGATTTAAAACGGTATTTTGGTTTAGCGAAGGTGAAAGTTTACCCACCCAGACGTTTATACTTTCCAGTTCTTCCAACCAAAATTGACAAAAAACTGTTTTTCACACTGTGTCGTACGTGTGCTGAAACAAAACAGACCACCCCTGTGAGCACGGTGATGAAGATCGCGCCTTGACTGGTGTCTGGTGCACCCCTGAATTACAGATGGCCTTAGATCTGGGGTATTGAGTGTGTAAAATTTACTAAATTTGGCATTTCGAAAAGGCCTCACACGATCTTTTTACCGACTACATCAAACTGCATCTGAAAGGGAAACAGGAAGCTTCGGGGTTTCCAGAGGGGTGTCCAGATGTCGCGAAAGAACAAAGATATATCAGCGAATATTATGAAAAAGAGGGTGTCCGGCTGGACCCCGGCAACATTAAAAAGAATCCGGCCAAAAGACAGCTTTCAAAAATTGCCTTGAACAGTTTGTGGGGGAAGTATGGACAAAGAGACAATTTACCACAGACCACCATTGTGAGAAACCCCGATGAATTGTTCAGGTACTTATTTACGCCATATCATGAGGTGTCAGCCTGCGAGTTTATCAATGAAAACACAGCCTGTGTTACGTGGAAACACTAAACACCACTATACAGGCCATTCAAACACTAACATTTTCATCGCTAGCTTTACAACCGCCTATGCCCGCTTGGAGTTATACAATCTGCTAAATGCTTTGCAAGGCCGCTGTCTGTACCACGACACAGATTCCGTTATCTTTGTGAGCCGGGAGGGTGAGTGGAATCCGGAACTGGGTGACTACTTGGGTGAGCTGACCAGCGAAATAGCTGCTGGACAACCCATCACCGAGTTTGTATCAACAGGACCCAAGTCGTACGGGTACAAACTGTCTGGAGGGAAAGCCTGTTTAAAGGTAAAAGGCATTACGCTCTATGTGAACAATTGTGAAAAAGTTAACTTTAAGAGTCTGCGGGACTTGGTTTTTGACTATGGCGTTAACCCTTATGCAGAGTGCCGGGAATTTAAACACATTTCTATTCAACAGCCGATGATCGTGCGTGTTAAAAAGGATTGGCGCATTGAGACCTGGACCTTAAATAAAACCCAGAAGGTGGTGTACGACAAGCGGGTGCTGCAAGAAAATTTGACATCGTTGCCCTACTGATATTAACACGATGGATGTCAGGTTAAAACACCCTTTTTCATGCATTTTGTCCAGACCCTTGAATTGCGGTAAAAGTTATTTTATAAAACAGCTCTTGGAGAGCGGTGATACCGTTATGACTCTTAAACCCGAAAACATAGTCTGGTGTTACAGCTGCTGGCAACCTCTTCACGCTGAGTTGCTTGTGAAATTTCCATACATTCAGTTTATAGAAAGGCTACCAACGTCGTTTTCTGACGATCAGCTACTGCCGCCGGGTAGAGTAAATTTGATTATAGTCGATGATTTGATGGAGTCTGCGTGTGAAAATAATGAGATAGAAAAAGCTTTTACCAAATACGTACACCGCTGAAACCTCAGCATCATGTATATCGTCCAAAATGTGTTTTGTCAAGGCCGGAAAAGTAGAACCATCGCGTTAAATACAAAGTACATGGTGCTGTTTAAAAACCCTAGAGATAAACTACAGATTACAACCCTGTCCTGTCAGATGTACCCCGGTAAAGCCAAAATTTTTTTGGAAGCGTTCGATGACGCTACTAAAAAACCTTTCGGTTACTTGTTGGTGGATTTAAATGCCGACACCCCAGATGACTATCGCTTGCGAACAGGTCTTTTCCCCCCAGATGTACCCACGGCTTATGTATTTAAAAAATCTAAAAGTCGGTGATCTCGCAACCACAGACTCAGTCGAAAAAACACGTTCGGGGCGTCGTCATCTCTTCACGCGTTCGGAGAAACCTGACTCTCTTAAATTTTCTGGTAAAAGCACCTCCCAAGCAGCGGAAAGCTATTCTCTGCGGGGCTACAAATGATCTTGTACAGGCCATAGCTGAAATCGCCTTGAATACCTTGAAAGGGAACATACCGTTATCTGCTAAGCAGTTTGGGACCCTGAAGAGAAAGCGTAAGCTTATAAAGACTGAGTCGAAAGGGTCTTTCTCTTAAAAGAAAGAGACTCTTGGTGAACCAGTCCGGCGGTTTTATCGGGACCCTGTTGAGTATTGCAGTACCATTGATTACAGGGCTTCTACAACGTCAATAATGGAGCACGCTGAAAAAATGTACCTGGTACCTCAGAAACAGCTTGATCAACTCAGAGAGCGGTCTGGGTTCGAAAGCGATGTAAGAAAAATAACAACCCGTCGGCTGGATGATGAAATACGTGACATTCTTCAGAACTCGCATCTGGCCGAATATGAAAAAGTGAAATTGTACAGCCAGGTGTTACAATGGTATTTGACATTACTACGCCAGGAGACTTCCGAAAAGGGGACTTTAACCGTTGTACTACCGGAAAATGCACCCACCGAACTATCACCCACGTTAGCACAACCGCCGTCATCGAGCGACGCTGACTTTGGGTATATTTTGGACAGCGTGTCTCAGCGTTTCCAGAGAAATGCCGAGATATTGTTAAAGACCATGGCCCGCAATGAACCATTAATAGCCTGGAATGAAAAGGGGGAATTTGTGTACAAGGGGGTACCCGTTGAGGGCTCTCACATGATTGATCTTGTCAGGGCTCTCACGCAGCAGCAAGCAGTTGCTGTCGGTAAGAAGCCAAAAGGTTGGGATGTGTTCATGGAGGCTATGGCAGAAATCAACATGCCGGGCACCTTGCTAGCCAACGCTGGTAACCGAGAGCTACTTGAAAAACTCAAGGCTGCCCCGCTGGGGTGTGCCGCGTCGGTCAAAACTTTAAAACAACCGGTAGAGTTGTCGCCGGTCGACCCGGTCTCTAAGATAACCGCTCAAAGGAGACGATCATTAATACCTAGACCCACATGGTTGTCTTTGTAACATTTTTTCTCTGGGTATGTGTGTTTGTGTTAAATGACTTGAAATGTATAATACAAAGCGAGCGCAATATGGTTAAAAATGGCTTGGCTGTAACATGTATTAAAAAAAGCTTGAGCGCTATAACAGCGAATGTATAATAAAAATATTGTGTTGATTTTAATTCATGTTTTGTGTTCTTTTTAAATAATAACCACACAGACGTCGAAATGGTTCGATTTCATTTTTATTTTAGACGGTCGATTAACATTTATGACATGTTTTAAATTGTCGTAAACACCCGCATAATTAAACATTCGTATTTTCAAAGGACTTGAAAGGGTTCATCTTTATGTGCAGGTTGTGTGGCCTCCCGTGCTTTTTAGCTGAAGTCGTAAATGACTTGACGTCTCATATCCAGCTCTATCACGTTGTCGAACAGCACGTACACAACCATGTTAACTGTAGTGGGTAGCGGTAGCGCGAAGCGTATTTCAGCTCTCAGATTACCCGTTTTGATAAGTGAATAATGTCCTGTGCACTCGTCGTCGGGGCTGAGGTTGAAAGCGAACAATGTGTAACCGCGCGCGTACTCCTCGCGGTCCACCAGAAGTGGTTTGTCTTTCAGACGCTTCCCGGCTGTTTCCACCAGATTAAAATATTCACGGACGCAATGTCCATTCTGGAAGTCTGGTTGAAGCGGTTCAGTGGGGATTTGTTCACCGTCCGCATAGAGATCCAGAAAGTTAACGTTGTAGTGTTTAAAATTGAAGGGGTTTTGGGTAAAACTGCCACTGAATGCAGCGTTGTCCACAAACCCCAAAATGACCACTTTGGGTAACTGTCCGAGAAAGAGGTTTTCTTGGTTACACACACGGCTCCCTGCAGGCAGGCTGAAGACTTTCATCTGTACGCGGTCTATGGGGTATTTAGCGTTGGCCGTCAGGAGTGCTTCGGCATGTCCCAGTCTGACCCCGGGTGACACTCTGACTCTTTTCACAAACAAAGATGCAGAGAGTACACTCAGTTTGTGTTCTCCGGCGTTGTTCATTAAGCAGAAAGCATCTCTGTTGCGCGTGAGTTTTATTTTCAGGTCTACGCCATTCAGTAGTAGTTTGTCCTGAAAAAACGGGTCGGCGTGAATGTGACCCAGGAGCTACAGTTTTCGGCTTCGCGTCGTGTATGATGCTCTTTTTCGGAACCCCTGATTGGGACCATCCAAAATTGTGGACTCGTGTTCCCCGGCTGTGTCTTTGTAAAAGAGCCCTGTTGAATACTGCGTCTTCAGCGTCTCTTCACTGTAGTTCAGGACAGACTCTATAAAGGCTCTGTAAGGATAGCAGTTGTTGCTCTGGCTAATCAATCGGTCTCCTACGGTGATGTCAACCTGGCTGAAGATGGCAGCGATGGGGTAATTCACCAGGCTCACACGGGCTGCCGCATCAACGTCCCGACCGTCTGCTTCCGTTATTTTACAGGTCAAATAGAGCAGGGTGTTGTTTAAATCTAAATAATCTTCTCCGTTGCCTGCGACGTAGAACTCCAGAGTGCCGTGAGGGGTGGAACTTCTATGTAAAAGCTTTTCTCGACGCTTGTTTGGGTAGGCGCTAATTGAAATATGTCCAGCTCCGACATGGCGCATTCTGCAGACCCGCCGTGAACAAAAGCCATGTTTAAAATATGTCTCGTTGATTGCGGTGTGTCACGCCCTTCTTGGTCGACCTGAAGCTTCTATGAGTTGCCTGTCTGCGCTTAGCCGTTCTTTTATCAGGTTTCGGCGGCCCCCGACGGTGTGATGATGACGTCTGTCTTTTTCTCCTGACAGCCCTGCGGATGTATGCTAGACCTGAACCTTCCTGCTGATGTGCAGCCACTTTAGACATGACCGCTCTTGTAACGTTGCTGACCACGTCTTTGGCGATGTTTTTAGCTGCCGATGTCATGTGCGGCTTAGCTATTTCAAACCCGCGTTTCAGAAAAGGCACGGCTTTTCTAAATAGCGCTCTGAAAATACCCCCGATACCAGCGCCGTACTGAACCGGTAGCCCTGAAAATCCTGGTAATCCATAACCAGCCTGTTGTTTGTAGTAGTGCGTATACAGAGAAGGATCCCCGTAGCTCTTGATGACCGTCATCCTTTTAGATATTTGTCGCTTTCACAGGTCTGAAATGCAGCTTGACGATGACCTTTCCAAATGCAAATGACACGTGTTCCTTTTGATCCGTCTTTATTTCAATAGTGATGTTGTTAAAATGGTCGATGCTCACCGGCACGTAATGGGGTTTGTCGTACAATACTGTGACGAATTCACCATCCACGCCTCTGAAGGGCACACAACGCAAAAGCGGTGCGTAGACGTCGCCTATTAACTGGAGTTCTATGATATCGGTGTATATATACATGGTGTTAAATCCGCCAGTCATATCGACGGGGTGCGGTGAGTTTACACCCGCAACACCCGAATTGAAACCCAACATCCTCGCCAGGCGGTTACGCACCTGCATAACAAACCGTTTATCACTAACAACCCTTACCGACCGGCTAATGGGGTTGTATTTAAGACTTACAGCCGTTAACATGGATTTTTCCGCAGCCTGTTTCATTTCATGCATGAGCTGCTCGATGTTGCTGTAGTACCCTCTCTGTAAGGTACAGCTCCATATAGTCTTGAGCTCCTCGCTGACGAACAGAAAAACTTCGTCTTCATCAAAAGTGTTTAGTGTATGCGGACCAGGCCCACTTCCCAGCTCCCGTCCAGGTCAATCGCCTTTGCCAGATGCTCTGTGAAGCACGCGTTAGTGTTCTTTGGAAACATCTTTGAGGATGAATTACTGGCCAGCGTAATATAGAAACCATTGGGGTTCATTTTTCACCACCTCTATATGTCTCGGACCTCGGAAGCCTTTACCCAGCTATTGAATTGATCGCTCCAGCCGCGCCACTTTACCAAAAGCTGTTTGTTTTTACCACGACCCCTGGCTGCTAAAATCTTTTGGATGCGGTAGACGTTCTCAACATCTGGGTTTATCTTCTGTAACTCTTCGGCATAGAAGGAGCCCTTAATGTCGTTGCCTGCGTGGTCCTGGAGTTTGTAATAGGGTCTCAGAGCCGCGATCCGCTCTTTGACAATGAAAATTTCATCTGTGAAGGTCTGTTCATATCCCTTCTCAAACACTCCCTTTATTTTGGACACCCGCACGCGATCACCCACATTAAATGAAAACTTTGACGGTTTTCTCTTAAAGTGCTTGTCATAGACCGTTCTCCACACCTCAAGGGAGTTGTCGGACGTAACAGAAGCCGGGGTTCGTTTAATAGTCGTGTGGTAACTATGGTTATAAGCGTAAATAAGATCTGAAAGGACGTCGATATAACGAAAGGTGTTTTTGTGTGTCAGGTACCTCCACATTTTTGTTTTAATAGTTCTGTTAAACCTCTCGACCACACTAGCCTTCACATCGCTGGCCGTAACGAAATGTTCAATATTCTCACGTTTGAGAAAATTTTGGAAGGTCCTGTTAAGAAATTCTTTACCCTCGTCCGTTTGTAGCTTTTTAGGAGCACGCCCCTCTTGCAGTATATTTCGGAAGGCGCCTGTCACGGCCCCTCCACTCTTGGTTTTCAGCGGCACGGCCCAAGCGTATTTAGACAGCATGTCTATACACATTAAGATGTGACAGAAACCGTCGTTGAACTCGCGGTGTTCTCTCATGTCCACCAAGTCGGCCTGCCACTGCCAGTCCATTTCGGACACCAGCGTCCTGTTTCTCTTAAAACGTACGCGCGCTTGTGCAGCGTATAAGCAGCCTGGCCGGACAACCACTCGGCCACCCGGCCACGGCTGGCGCCACTCACACCTCAGGATCTCGCGGCCCGCAACAGACTCCCCGCGCCGCCGTAACTGCCCGATTTCCTAGGGTTATAATAGAGCGCACTCAACCCCGTGGCAGACATGGTCCCCTTCCAAACCAATACACTCTTGCACACACCTAAAGCGAGGGATGCGCCGTCTTGGGGCTTTGGGACCCTGAGGCGACGGACCGACCGGCGGGGGTTCCGACCCACACCATTGGCTCCTGAGGGGGCGGGACATGCACAAATAACAACACGCCATTGGATGGCTAGGGGGCGGGACAACCAAACACCGCGGACGACCATTGGCTGGAAAAGGGGGGCGTGGTACCTGTCAAAAGTTTGACGAAAGGTGTCGCTTTATACTACTGACGTGTGCGCACGGAGCGAGCCTTCCCTGCGGCGGAGCGTGGAAACTTTCTCCCCGCGCTGCAGGAGTTGTGTGCGCTGCAGCTGTGCCGAGAGAACAGCACAGAAGGCAGCAGGCTCTGGAGAGCGGGTAAGAGACGGAGCCTTCTGGGCAGGCGAGTAGGCCCGTTTTTTGGAAATTGCTGAAAAGGCTCCGGTGTTTGTTCGGTGTGTGGCAGGCGCACGACGCAAGTTTACGTAGCGATCTGCCGGTCTGGTGTTATGCAAATGAGGCTGAATTGCGTCCCGGGACATGCTGCGAATGCACATTGGTGACTGCAGATGTGTAGGAAACGGCGCGCTCGTTTTCTCGTTTAGCCCACCCTTTTGAGTGTTAGTGTGGCGTGTGAGTGTGCGAAAGAGTGGGCCCAGCAGGAGGCGGTGGTGTGCAGGGCGAGGAGCTGGCCTAGGCTGCGCGCTTTGTGCTGTGGGCGCGGACCGCTTGCAGGGGCTTGTACAGCTCATACTTACCTGGCAGGGGAGATACCTTGATCAAGAAGGAGGTTCACACAGAGAGAGAGGAAAACGGTGCATGTTGTTATGTTCTCGGAACTGGCAAAGACGGAGGACATTCACACCTGGCTTAACCAGTACTGCACCGTCCACCATGGAACTGAGGTTAGAGATGTTGACAGTATAAAAACAGGAGCAAGGAAATTCGAGGTTCGCTTGCTACCGGGCAATGTAAATGGAGGCTTAAGGCACCTGCCCTCTACAATCTGGCAAAAGAAGGACATGATCTCAGGCTGCAAGAGAAGAGAATTAAAGTCCTGAGGGTGTATTTTGGAGAAGAGATGGGAACAGTAAATTGGCAGAACAAATTGCCAATCTTAAACAAAAAACTGATGCAATGGAAGGACCGAGACCTCACCATGACAGGGAAGGTGCTGGTCATCAAAGCCAAGCTCTTGCCTGTCTTGAATTTTCTGACTTCTACCTTCCCAATCCCACACCGTGTTGTGGCGGTGCTGAGGAGATTGATGTTTCAATTTCTATGGGGTGGGAAGCAGGATAGACTCAGAAGGGAAATAATGTACAGGCCGCTACCCTCAGGGGGGAAGTCTGTCCCAGATATTGCTACGAAACTGCTGTGCATTTTCCTGGCCTCTGTGCTGAGAGGCTTTGCAACAGCACCTGCAGCGCGTACCTGGACTTATTTTTCCAGGCTCTGGGTAGGTAGGGAGGTGTTCAGAGTGTGGGGTGTCAGACCCAAGCTGGATGTCCCACTCTCTGACACATGCCCTGCAATTTATGGGACAGTTAAAAGTCCTCTAAGATCTCACCCAATTGGCCATATTCCCCTCCGAGATGCCAGCGTCCAAAAACTGGAAGATTTCCTTGCACCCCAGAACAATAGGCAGACCCCTGTGGGCATTTTAATATCAGCCCAAACAAGGAAGGTGTGGAAACACACATCCTCTTAGTTTCTGTGCAACATTCACAGAGATTTAGCCTGGAGTGTCGCCCACCAGTGCTTACCGGTACGAACTTTCTTTCTTTCTTGTACCTTAGGGGCCTCACCCCCAGCCCTCGCTGGTAGAAGCCAGAAAATTCAAGACAGGCAAATTGATGACCAGCACCTTCCCTGTCATGGTGAGGTCTCGGTCCTTCCATTGCATCAGTTTTTTGTTTAAGATTGGCAATTTGTTCTGCCAATTTACTGTCCCCATCTCTTCTCCAAAATACACCCCCAGGACCTTAATTCTCTTCTCTTGCAGCCTGAGATCATGCCCTTCTTTTGGCTCCCTCCTGTTCTGATAAAAAATCTCACTCTTAGATTTGTTAATTTTTGCAGAGGAAGCCAAAGAGAAACGATCACAGCACTGCAGAGCTCTGCTAATTGAGACATTGTCAGAGAGGAGCAGGGTGACGTCATCCATTTATAGAGATGTCTTTACCTCTTCCCCCCCACTTCCAGGCACTGGCATCCCATTAATGGCCTGATCCTGGCGCAAGGCACAGGCTAAGGGCTCCATAGCCAAAACAAATAAAAAGGGGGATAATGGGCAGCCCTGCCTCACCCCTGAACAGACTTCAAAGGTGCGTGATCTATTGCCATTAACCATTACTCTGCTGTTGCTACCTGTGTACAGCAGGTTAATCCACTTTCTCATGATGGGGCCAAACTTCATGTGCTCAAGTACCGATGTTAAGTACTGCCGGTTTAGGCGGTCAAAGGCCTTTTCTAGGTCTACACCTAAAATGCACAGAGGGAGGGAGCGATCCTCTGAGTACAGACAGACATCCCTCAACAAGGCCAGGTTGTCGCTCATCAGGCGTCCTGCTATCCCACAAGTCTGTTCTTTCCCTACCAGTGAGGTCACTACATTTTGTAGGCACAGGAAAAGGGCTTTGGACAGGATCTTAGTGTCCACGCCTAACAGGCTGAGGGGTCTCCAGTTCTTTATGTCATTCTTTGCTCCTTTCTTAAACAAGAGAGAGATAGTGCCTTCTCTTAAGGAGTCAGGCAGCAATTCTGTCTTATAGCTTTCCTCGAAAAGGAGCATTAGCGGATCCTGAAGCAGATCCCAAAAGGTGCAATAAAATTCCTTAGGGAGCCCGTCAGCACCCGGAGTTTTCCCCTTCTGTAAGCTCTCCATAGCCTGTCTCAGCTCTTCTACTGTCAAATCCCTCTCAAGTACTTCCCTATCTTCTTCACTCAAAACGTTTTCTAGCTTTGAGGTAAAAAAATGAATTTCTTCATCCTTTACCTCTGTACAGTCTTGAGTAGGAGGCCTCGATGCAGGAGAGGATAGCACTCGGCTCTGTTCTCTCTTCCCTCCTCATCAACTACACTTTCCATGACAGACTTGGAGCCTACCACTTTCCTGAAAAAGAAGCGAGTACACTTCTCATTTTCTTCCAAGAACTGCACTCAGCTTCTTAACAGCACTCCTCGACTACTTTCTTCTGCCATGCTCCGGGTGTCCTTTTTTAAAAGGGTGATATCCTCGAGCACATCGAAGCCACTGTGCAGCATTGTGTAGAGACGCTGCAGCTGCCTCTGTTTCCTGGCTAACACTCCTCTCGTCTGGCAGCCTTCCTTCCCTCAGCCATGAAAAAGGCCCTTGTCCTCACCTTCACCTCCTCCCACCACTCTCCTACTGACCCATACAGACACTGCAAGGACAGCCACTGTGATAGTTTCTCCTTGTAGCGGGATACTACCCCCTCATTCTCTAGCAGCTTTGTGTTGAGTTTCCAGAGGCCTGGGCCAAAGACAGTCCCGCCCTGGAGTTCCACTCTACACCCTAAATCTTGGTGATCTGAGAAGAAGACAGGCTGAAGAGTGACCCCAACAACTTTCACTCTCTCTTAGACAAAGCAATAGTCAATTCTGGAGCTGCTATTCCTCCCTGACCATGTATATCCTGCTGTTGTGGGATATATACATCTATATGTGTCTGAGAGTTTAAAGTCTTGAACTAAGTTTTGCAGGGCCAGTGAGCTGGAATCCAATTTTATCGGCCTTTTGGCTAAGATCCAGTTCAAGTGGCATGCCCGCAGTTCCTGTCTTTCCAAAGTTCTAGAAGGCGATCGAAGATCCTGAAGAGTGCTTGAGCTGGCATCGCCCTAGGTTGAGCCTAGGGGGTTAAGGCCAAGCAGCAGCTGAGCTGGGTGGGATCCGGCAGCAACGTTCTCTCTCTCTGCTCTCTCCTCTCCCCTCCCCCTTCCTCTTGCTCCGCCTCCTTGGCCTCTTGGCTGGGAGTAGGTACTCGTGGCCTGCCCGCAGTGCTTGCTTTCTTCCTCGAGACTCGGAAGCATTTTCCGCTCTCCTCTCTCTCTCTCCTCCTGCGCCTGCACCTAGCTGGGCTTTGCTCACAAGGACAAAGGCCAGGGCTCCCTCGCTGCTCCTTTAGCAGCTAAACCCTCCTCTCCACAGGACCTTGCTCTCTCTCTTTCTCTCCTTTTTTCTTTTTTCTCCTTTCCAGATGGCAGACAAGAGACACTGATCCGGTTTCACTGGACCAAGAAAACAGAGAAGATGCCAACTGGGAAATCCTTTTTCATTACCTTCCTGAGAGGGATCCTGCAGTTGGTGGCCGGAGATCTCTACTGCCTGCAAGACAACAAGGCAGAGAGATACATGGAGGCCTACATGGCCACGGACGCCTCGTATGAAAAAGCAACGAAAATGATCAGAGAAAAAGGTAAGCACCCCGGTTTCTCTGATTTCAGGCCGGAGCCTATGAGGAAGACAAACCAGAGGACCATCACAGTCCTCACATACAACCCCTATGAACCAATGGAACTGGTAACGACGTACCTAGGGAGGTATGTAACTGTGGTGGGCAAACCGA